>NW_021503897.1:0-1443 GCF_001605985.2 Dendrobium catenatum
GAGAAAGATGGCAATAGCTGCCCCATCCTCGTGTCCACTTTATTCAGCCTCAATTGCTCTTCAGGAGGTTTCTTGTAGGTTTGCTGCTTATTTACACGAGTAATTTTTACCATATATTTGGTTTTTCATAGACAACGTATCATACTAAATCTCTTTATATCATTCTGAAGACTGCTACGATAGATCAATAGTTTGAATATATATATATATATAAGTATATATAATATATATATATATATATATGAAAATAGTTCAAAATAATTTCTCGATTATTCTTATGTGCCCAATTTAGTCCCAAATTTTGCGATTCTTCCACCTATACAAAGTTGATCCCAATGATATCTCAAGATCAAAATTATATCTGTTTTGTATGATTGAGGAACTGAATTGGGATAAATCCCAAGTTTCATCCATGTTTACGTGAGGGATCATTTTGGGATTAAGTTTGTATAATTGAGGAATTAACTTTGAGAAACATGATACTTTTGGACTAAATTTGTCACATGCGAATAATCGGGGTACTTTTTTGAGCTTCTCTTTCTCTGGCTATATCTTTGTTGGATATGCATTGGATTATTCTCCTAGAGATGTGGCCTGTGCTATTGCGGGCTTTGATGCTGGAGTTTTTGGTGTTTTTCTAGTATGAGATTGGCTTGAAGTACAGCATGTGCTGTTTTGTTGATTGTTGCTTGCAGTTTTGGCATGCGTGATAAGTGCGGCAGTCCTTTGATTTTGGTTTACATGTTCAGGGGGCCATCTGTAGATTGATGTGTGATTCATTTTGGAAATTTGAAATGAAAGGCTGCTTTGCATTGTTTGGAAATTTAAGATCAATTTTGGATTAATATGAATTTTAATTTAGTTTGATCTTGTGCCTTGTCTACTAACCTAAGCTATGAGGAGTTTGTAAATAATGATTTGAGGCATGTAATTCATAATTTGGCTTGAACAAAATTTATCTTTTAGTTTTCAATCTTATTAGTGCAAGTTGGATGTGTGATTTCATCGAGCGCAGCACAAGTGCGATTACTTGATTCGGGGGAGTCATCTCCTTGTCTGGGCATGAGGCTTGATTTTTCTATTGGCAGTTTTGTCTCTAGTCTATTTGTTATGTATAATTTGTTATTGACTAACTTTGTTCTCTTGACATTGATTGGTTTGATCAAAACGTTATTCAATGAAATCCCACTTCTTGGTTAGTAATTTGGTTGCTTGTTAATTTTATTTGTTTCCAAATTCTTGTTACATTCTCAAATATTTATGATCATTTCATTATCAATTGGGATTAAACCATATCATTGTATGTTCTATGACAAAGAAATTGAGTGGTAACTTTTTTCGTGAATCCTTATTTTTTCTTTGTATGAAAGCATTCTATGTATCATATTAGTTGGCATTAAAAAATTCTAATCCTATGTCGTCCTGCATCACTATGGTTTCGTT
>NW_021503898.1:0-514 GCF_001605985.2 Dendrobium catenatum
TCATAATTTAGACTTCATTTGATGCTTTTTTAAAGCAAATTTTTAGTACCAAAATCTTTAGTTCAAAAAAATTTTGTGCTAAAAAGTTGCTTTATAATGAGGTAAAAAAGCCGCCCCATACTCGGCATTGAAAAAATTATTTTGTGCAGACACAGGACGACATCTGGAGACCAATTAGAACGCGACATGTCACTTTTTTTTTGCTCGATAACGCTATGTATCGGGTGGCAAGGTGCGTTTTGTTTGGTCTCCTGATCGTCCGGTGCATGCACAGAATAATTTCTCCATTCTTGCTCTTTTTTTTTCTTAGAAAAAAAATGCATATAAAAATTTTCTAAACAAAATTGGATCAAAAGAAAATTATAAAGTTATTGAATTTTAAACTCATTAGACTCATGAAGAAGTCGCTAGACTCATAGCGAAATTGGTAGAGAATAGTTGGCCCAAAGACTTAAGCTAGCTAGGCCTTCTCACCCAATCGTCAAATCTATTCATCAAAGCTCAAAAGTCACTC
>NW_021503899.1:0-1547 GCF_001605985.2 Dendrobium catenatum
AATATACAACTTGTTTGAATTTGATTTCAATCCGGAAATGAAGTATTGTAATCTGATCGTCCTAAATTTTAAGGACGAGTCAGTCTCTTGTATCTCAAACAAACACTAGTATAATTATTTCAACTGGCGTGGCCCCGTTGTTTTTTTTCCTTTTAAGAGTTTTTTCACGTAAAAATCCTGGTGTTATTTCTCCCCTGTTTGTGTGCTAGATATCCGTACAACGTTGAGATGGAAATTTTTTAACTCTATCGCTGCGTTTACTCTAATCCGCAACAATTATGAAAATATATATCATGTTTAGCTGATTACATGCACAAATGAAATAATTTTAACTAAGGTATGCCCTCTAGTATTTCCTTATTATTATTTTTTTTAATTTTCGTATAAAAACTTCAGAATATCTATAAATAGATCCCTCCCTATTTACCCATGATCTCACACATATTTACAAGCTATGCCACTCCAGAATATCTATAAATAGATCCCTCATTTCTCATGAGAGGGGACCCAAGCAAGAAGAAGAGTAGGGAAGGATAGGAGGGAATAACTCCTCCTTGACCACCATCGGAGTTCCGCCCGACGCCCGAGTAATGTCGGAGTTCTGCCTGGCGCCCGAGTGACGCCAAAATTCTGCCGGATGCCTGAGCGACGCCGAAATTCTACCCAAGTGACGTTAGAATTCTGTCTGACGCCAAAGTAATGCTAGAATTCTGCCCGACGCCTAAGTGACGCCGGAACTTTGCCCGATTTCCAAGTGACGTCGGAATTCTAAGCGATTCTAAATTCGGCTTGAATATACAACTTGTTTGAATTTGATTTCAATCCGGAAATGAAGTATTGTAATCTGATCGTCCTAAATTTTAAGGACGAGTCAGTCTCTTGTATCTCAAACAAACACTAGTAGAATTATTTCAACTGGGCGTGGCCCCGTGGTTTTTTCCCTTTTCAGGGTTTTTTCACGTAAAAATCCTGGTGTTATTTCTCCCCTGTTTGTGTGCTAGATATCCGTACAACGTTGAGATGGAAATTTTTTAACTCTATCACTGTGTTTACTCTAGTCCGTAACAATTATGAAAAAATATATCATGTTTAGCTGATTACATGCACAAATGAAATAATTTTAACTAAGATATGCCCTATAGTATTTCCTTATTTTTTTTTTAATTTTCGTATAAAAACTTCAGAATATCTATAAATAGATCCCTCCCTATTTACCCATGATCTCATATCTATTTACAAGCTATGCCACTCCAGAATATCTATAAATAGATCCCTCATTTCTCATGAGAGGGGACCCAAGCAAGAAGAAGAGTAGGGAAGGATAGGAGGGAATAACTCCTCCTTGACCACCATCGGAGTTCCGCCCGACGCCCGAGTAATGTCGGAGTTCTGCCTGGCGCCCGAGTGACGCCAAAATTCTGCCGGATGCCTGAGCGACGCCGAAATTCTACCCAAGTGACGTTAGAATTCTGTCTGACGCCAAAGTAATGCTAGAATTCTGCCCGACGCCTAAGTGACGCCGGAACTTTGCCCGATTTCCAAGTGAC
>NW_021503900.1:0-2554 GCF_001605985.2 Dendrobium catenatum
AACCAAGACCTGGAAATGGCCCACCGCTTTTTTCGACTATTTGAAATAAGAAAAAAAAAGTTATGGTTAGAATATTTATATCAAAAATGATTCAAAAATAAAATTCATAAATTTGTTTAAATTAAAAGTGGAGTAAATTTTATCAGAATACTTTAATATAAATACTATATTATAATTAAATTAAGAAATTATTGAATATAAATTTGTTTAAATATTATTATATATATAATATTTTCAGCTCAGTAATTTTAATAATAATTTAAAAATGTTTCAAATCTTTTATAAATTTGTTCAGAGGGCCTGAACATTTTTTTATTTAAATTATAATAATAATTATTAAAAAGAAATATAGAGGTAGTGTCCCGTACACTTCTATTTTCTGGCAAGTTGATTAGAGAGGAAGCTCAATTTAAAAAAGAGAGCAATAATTATACATATAATTTAAAAAAAAAATTAGAGACTTGAAAATAAGATCAGATTTAGTGGGGGTGTGCGGTTTGTTTGCATTTATTCTTTTAAGATTTTTTCATTTGCACTTTTAGCTGTTTTATTTGTGGAAATCAAATATAAAGCATTTTATCAATGATTTGATATTTATCTTATAGTTTATTTTTTTTATTGAATTTTTAAAGTCATTAAATTTAGGTGATTTGCAAATATCAAAGGACTTAATCTTATCTGTTGGTCAAAGCCCAACTGTCAGCTCCCATAACCATCATCACTTGTTTGCACTCCGCCTACATACCTTACTTACCTTGCACATCTTTATCCGTAGTCACTCTTCACTTACCACCATAGAGTTTTAGTGAGTTAATTTTATTCCAAATATCATAAATATTTTCAATAATCTGCTAATATTTTGTTTGTTTCTCAACTAAATAACTTCAATATTATTTTTAAATTGTATCATATTTACTTGCTATTGCATGCTTCTTATTATTTTCTATTTCCTTTTTGAGTAAAATACCCTCTGATTTAAACAAATTATACATTAATTTTTAATACCAATCAAAAATCGAAATTATTAATTAAAAGGAAAATATATTATTGTTAAAGCGAAAAGCCCTTAAATTAAAGTGGACTTCAAATAAAATATAAATGACTAACAATGAAAGCTAATTTACATTAAAAATTGTAATTATTGATAAATTTGCATAGTTATGATATTATTATTTCATTATTATAAACAGTGCATTCTTATCACATCTAAATCACTGCCTTCCTCACTTCCTATACTCTCTTCCTCATCATCTTTGCCTTCATCTTCACCTTCATTTTTCCTCAATTATTTTCTCATCAAATCCATCAATCTCATAATCACCAAGTCTATATCTTTAATAAATTAGGATTATGACATTTCCTAATGAGTAGTCTATAAATTATATTTATTATAAATCATATCTCTTGCATTAGTTTTAGGCTTTATTTGGGACAGTTTTCTTACTGCTTTTTTAAAGCATTTTTATAGTATAAAAATTTTTTAAACTTGAATTTTTTTACTAATAAGCTATTTTAAAAAAACATTAAGAAAATTGTTCCAAACAAACCCTTAATCACTATCAACCAGTCTACTTTATTTATTTTTTAATATTCTTTCAATACAATTGTCATAGTAGACATGCATTGCTTTTTGTGCCAAAATGAAAGTATAAAACTTTACATATATTTTACCCCAATGTACCTCAATAATTTTGTCCTACATAGGCTCTCTTGTGCCTAGATTAAGGCATCATTTGGGACAATTTTCTTATTTCTTTGATTTTCAAGCTACAACCATAATTTTTATTTGATCATTATTTTTTCATTGCTTTCAAAAAAGAAAATCTATACTAAAAAATTGCTTTATGTGATTAAAAAGAACTTTTTCTACAACAGCTTTCAAATCAGATTGAAAAAAACTTTTTGTATATCCATCATGATATTATAATTCTAGAATCTATTGAAGAATATCATAATAATCAACTTCATCTGCTACATATGTGTTTTCTTCAATATATACACCATTATTATTTGTTTTTCTACCTTAAAGTTCATAAAATTGAATAAATTTTGTAATTATATATCTTTAATCATATGATGGAAATTATAACCCGCATTATAATACATAACATGCAAGAAATATAATAAAAAGAGTGTATTGAAATCTTAATAATAAACCTCAATACAAATTTTGCTTTGATCTTACTATTAATTATCAATCGATTGACTTTAATAAGTGTGCAAATGTATTGTCTCTACAATTTTAATTTTATTTAAAAACTTATAATCATATGTATTAGAATTTAGATTTAGGTTTTGTTTGAGATAGCTTTCTTACTGTTTCTTAAAATAGCTTTTTAATATCAAATTTTTAATTTTTTTACTAAAAAACTGTTTTAAAAAACAGCAGTAAGAAAGTCTTCCCAAATGAAGCCTTAATAACTCTAAAATAAGAGAAAATATTATTATGTCATGTTTCAAGATTTTTTTAAAGTAATAATTATGCTCTTTTAGCTTATTTTTAACTTCCCCCAAACAAAGTTAGCTTATAGGAACATTTCGATAAATTTATAAT
>NW_021503901.1:0-383 GCF_001605985.2 Dendrobium catenatum
AGTGTAAGGACAAGTTACTTGGTGTGTAATGCCACGACGTGCAGTGAATTCCTGTATAGTTTTATTTTTAAATTCTCCGCCGCCATCGCTATGCAATGTGCGAACGGTATAATTTAGTTGTTTTTCAATTGTTGTTAGGAAGCGTATTAAACAGAGAGCAACGTCGGATTTTTGTTTAAGTAAGAAAATCCATGTATATTTGGTATGATCATCAATGAAAATAAGAAAATAGCGAAAGCCATCGTAAGAGAGAACAGGGGATGGACCCCAAACATCCATATGTATTAACTCTAAGGGAAATTTAGATACATGGTAAGAGGGAGAAAAGGGAAGCCTGTGACTCTTCGCTAGTTCACAGGAATTACATAAAGAGCGTAAAGATG
>NW_021503902.1:0-213 GCF_001605985.2 Dendrobium catenatum
ACTCCATCTGCTCTTCCATTGGCCTGCTTGTGCCGGGCGTAAAGGACTACGACCATTTTGTCCTACAGGATAGTGTGATCGTATCCTTTGCATTCGAACCACACGAGCGGAAACCTTTCGGAGACCCACAAAGCTAAGGTTTCAAAATAGTCGATCATATAATATAGGGCCAATGACATCCTTGGTTCTTTGACTAACTTCACATGTTAAATT
>NW_021503903.1:0-400 GCF_001605985.2 Dendrobium catenatum
CGGACACGTTTTTAGACGTTCCGGACTCGATTTTGATACTTTCGAAGCTCAACGGGGCCTTTATGATCAAGTTCAAGCAAGCCATTAATTTTTGGAACACATTTTTTGGCATTTCGACCAATGCAAATTGTTAACACCTATATTTTCGGACTCCTGGAGCTTTGATGTCCGGAAATAGGGGGGTAACTGATACATCGTCAAAAAATTAGCTTGATCGGGCATGAATCTCGAGGCAAAAGTTAGTTGGAAAACTCAAAAATTAAATCCGGGAGCATCTGAACTCCGATTTCAGCGGGCTTACAGTTAAACTGAGCGTCTCGGAAATACGAACCTAACGACACCAAGATCGACCCAATCCGAGCCCAAATGAGTCCAAATCAAGGGTTCAAAGCACTGTCGG
>NW_021503904.1:0-324 GCF_001605985.2 Dendrobium catenatum
CATTGTATTCTACTTTCCTAAGAAGGATCCCAAATCTGTTTGGGTTCCTAAATCTGACTGATGATGAGTTTTTACAGGAATGCTCTCACCAAAGACCTCGTGGGGGCATAGGATAACTGGACATAAGGAGGCTTGCAGCTCAAAATTGCTTAAACTCGCTGCCTTATAACTTGCTTGAAATTTTTTGTGTTATTCATTTTTTGTGCTAGTTTTGTGCTTGCTTTGTGTTGCTCTAGTTTGCTTTGTTTTCATTTTTTAAAAGTTTCTTTTGTGTGTTTTGTTATGTGATAGCCTTTTCATTATTTTAGAATAGTTTATTTTCAT
>NW_021503905.1:0-221 GCF_001605985.2 Dendrobium catenatum
TACAAACGAGTTCTCAAAAGAAAGATAAAAATATCCTATAATCAAAATTCAGACTTAGTTGATAAAAAAACTCTCAACTAACTAATCAAAATAAGCTTTGTTGAATCAACAATATTAAGAGTATATATCATCATCATTAGTTGTCTAATAATCTTGTACATCAGACTTTATATTTTCTTAACATCAATGAAACCCGGTTTGATTTGGACTAACCAAATGTA
>NW_021503906.1:0-852 GCF_001605985.2 Dendrobium catenatum
TCTCCAAGAGGCCCAATTAATACATGATTTATTATTAGTGCCCCCCTAGAAAAATTTATTAATCATTTTCTCCATTCTCATACAGACATTACCAGGCGGTTGCAAAGTGTGAAACAAAAAAATAGGAATAGAATTTAAAACACTTTTAATCAAGGTTAATCTACCACCATAAGAAAGAATATTAAATGACTAATTAAGAAATTTTTTTTGGAAAATAGTAAAAATATTGTCAAAAAGAAAATTTTTTTTCCTCCCTTTAAAAAGGGGTGTGCCAAGGTATTTTATAGGAAGAGAAGACTGATTAAAACCACAAACCCTTTTAATGCCATTAACTCTAGTGATACTAACAGAAGAACCAGTAATAAAATTGCTCTTATCCTTATTGATCGACAGACCACTAATAAGTTGAAAAGAAGAAAAAAAAACTAGCAAGACATTTAACATTTTTAATCGAATCATTAGAAAAAATAATAAAGTCGTCAGCAAAGCTAAGATGAGTAATAGGAATACCACCCAAACTATGAAAACTAAGCTTCGGGTGTGTTCTATAAAGATTCTCTATCCCGCTAGAAAGATATTCCATAGCTAAAATAAACAGAGAGGGGGATAGAGGATCACCTTGCCACAACCCATGCTTAGAAGGGAAAAAATCGTGAGAACACCCATTAATAAAAATAGAGAAAAAATAGTTTTCAATACTATTCTTGATCAGCATCAGAAAGAAATTATTAAACCCCATCAAGTGTAAGACTTTGTAAAGAAATTCCCACTAGCTTCAGGTTATCATACGCTTTAGTAATGTCAAGTTTGAATAAGTTGCCCCCAGTAACTTTAGCATTCAGGTCTTGAACC
>NW_021503907.1:0-1518 GCF_001605985.2 Dendrobium catenatum
ATTTGAGCATCGTCGAGGCCTCGTTTCCCTTGTAATGCGTGCCTTTGGATCATATGCTATTCGCTTTTGAAATTTACGACGCTACCTTAAATGATCCAATTTAATCATATAAAATGTATATTCCTAATGTTGACAACGTTCCGGACACAATGGAGCTGTTCGTTTGTCGTTCGGACTTCATGTCGTTTCCGACGAGGCTAATTTCCCTCGTAATGCGAGCATTTGCATCATATTTGGATCGACTTTGAAATTTGTGACACCACATCAAACGATCCAATTTGATCAAATAAAATGTAGACACTTAATGCCGACGATGTTCCGGACACAATGGCGCCATCCGTTTGTCGATCGGACGTTGTTCGAGCATCTTCGAAGCCTCGTTTCCGTCGTAACGCAGGCCTTTATAACATATTTGCATCATCTAGAAATTCAACACCATTTCGGATGATTCAAATTTATTAAATAAAATATACAACCTCAATGTCGACGATGTTCCGGACGTAATGGCGCTGCCCGTTTGTCGATCGGACGTCGTTCGAGCATCTTCGAGGCCTCGTTTCCGTCGTAACGCAGGCCTTCAAATCATATTTGCATCGCTTAGAAATTCACCACCACCTCAGATGATCAAAATTTATTAAATAATATATATATTTTGAATGTAGACAACGTTCCGGACGCAATGACACTGTTCGTTTATCGATCTGAAATCGTTTGGGCGACAACGAGGGCCAAATTCCTCGATATGCGTGTTATTACCTTGGGATCCATGTCACGATTACGATTGATCTCAATTAATCACAAAAGATGTATATTTTGAATGTCGAGGACGTTCTGGACGCAATGGCATAGTCTGTTTCATGATCGGACGTCATCTAAGCGATGTCGAGGCCTGATTTCCTCGAAATACGCATTGTCTCGAAATTTATGTCACTCATTAGGATGATCCAAATTGAATAAATAAAATACAATTTTTGAGTATTTGCAATGTTCTGAACATAGTGACGAAGTCCGTTTGTTGATCCGACATCGTTTGATCAGTCTCGCGATTTAATTTCGGGTGTCGGTCGTCTCTTTTGACTAATCTCATGTGAGACCTCGTTCCCTTACTGTTCCTCTCTGAATTGGATTTTCCTCCCAAAATCGTCCAGGACGATGTTGAGATCGTCCAGGCCGATCAGTGCATTGAAAATAGCTGATTTCTGGAGTGTTTCTTGAATGATTTCTGAACTGAATCGTGCTGGGACGATCAGTGCATGGCAAAATCCCGAGAGCAAGGGGTTTTGGCAAATTAATTATCGTCCTGCAAAATCGTCCAGTACGATTGGAAATTGGTCACAACGTCCTGGACGATGTCGCGATCGGCCAGGACGATCAGACTAAGGTTATAAGGAAATCAGCTCGTTTTGAGGAGAGAGAAAATCATTTTTATAAAATATCTTATTTTGAAGAGAGAGAAAGAGAAAGGAAAAGAGAAGGGAAGTTGGTTTTCGGAGGCCGCGGAGCGCTTTTCGTCTGACG
>NW_021503908.1:0-325 GCF_001605985.2 Dendrobium catenatum
AGAGTATCGTTCGGTTTTCTCTTTGTCTATAATAAAAACACAGTTACTATAGCATATGCACTTTGACTATAGAATAAGAGAAAGGGAGGGTTCTCTCCGTTGGTGTCCGCACACAATAAAAAGTCTGCAAGCTGAGGGCTTTTTGTTTCTTTCTGCTGTTACCGGAAGCTGGGTTCTTACTGTTGATGATAAGAGTTCTCAAGATCTTTCAAAGCTATTAATTTATATTTGAAATTTACAAATATATGAGTCGTTTGCTTTAGATTTTTGTTAAGTGGATGCTTGTTGGTAAGTTTTATGCAAGATTTGATCAGGCTAAAGTATT
>NW_021503909.1:0-285 GCF_001605985.2 Dendrobium catenatum
TCTCCTCAGACTTCTGAACCGCATGGATCTCAAGTTTGGAAAAAATATGTGCAAACATATACTCATTTATTATTCAATGAATAGCTCATGACAAAATCATTAAAATAATTATTTAATGTTTATTTAATTTCTATTAAGTTCTTTTTTTATATTATATGCTTTAAAAATGTGCATATTATATTTCAATAATTGATATTAAATATATAATCAGTTATTATCAAATGAAGCTCAATTGAGGCAAAAATGTGATAAAAAGTTAATAAATAAAATTGAATATATTTTTAA
>NW_021503910.1:0-232 GCF_001605985.2 Dendrobium catenatum
ATATTTTTGTACTGGGACGAATCGAATTCATACAGGACGAACAAAATTTCGTCTGGTAGGAACAGTCGTAATTCTTTAAATTAACGGAAATTTTTACTGAACAGTCACTCTCACACATCACTTTCAAAGACATCATCCTTTCAAATCCTTCAATGGCTAGTTCTAGCAAGCGACAAAAGATTTTGGCTAAGGGCACTCCTAGGAATACATCCAAAAATTTTCTGTCTAGAGC
>NW_021503911.1:0-474 GCF_001605985.2 Dendrobium catenatum
TTTGATTGACCTGAATTGATCTTCAGACTGATCGAAAGTAAATGATTAAATTCTGGGAGGTCTCCGGCGATCATCAGAGACCGCCATCGCCACCTCCGTCAATACGGGTTTGGACGCCAAAATGACGGATGATAGAAAATTTGAAAAAAAAAATCAAAATTCTCTTCTCTCTGTTCCACGAGCTTCTCTCTCTAGCTTCTCTTCTTGAAAATATTGCTATTTATATGGTGAATACTTGTCTAAAAAAAGTTGATTAACTGCTTGGAAAATCATCTTTGATGGAGGATCTTCCCTAAAGCCAATAGTTAGATAGAATATTGCTAATGGGGAATTAAAGCTTTAAAAGATATATGGATTTTGGATAGATGCATAGATGACTGGCCTACATTTGTTAATCCTAACATGTAATAAGATATCTCGATTGATAAATTCATTTCGAGAGGGAAATGGAATTATGAAGAACTAAGAGAAGGA
>NW_021503912.1:0-241 GCF_001605985.2 Dendrobium catenatum
CAACCTTAATTGAATTAAATTTATATTGAATGAAATAAGAAAATCTAGACTCGATCCTACAAGGTTATCCTAATAATCAGTAGTTATAAATTCAATCACAAGCAGTTATAATATGAAAATTGAAATGCATTTTCTTTTTTTTTTTAGCCACAGTTGGCCATGCTCTTTTTATTTAAAGGGGGTCTTAAGCGAGGTAGGTACCTATGCAAAGAGTATATGATTTTTTTATTAATTGCCCCCT
>NW_021503913.1:0-204 GCF_001605985.2 Dendrobium catenatum
GTCCACGTATCGATAAAGACGTGCATCAACATTGATGTTGTCAACTATAAAAAGGAGAAATGTGGCTAAGCGATAATATTTTAATGGTAGAGATTTGATCATAATGATGATCAAGTGATGATAATATGACTACAGAGGTCTGAAATTAGCCAATTAATTTTTTTTTTCAAACATAATTAATTTTTTTTTTCATTCAAATGTTTT
>NW_021503914.1:0-400 GCF_001605985.2 Dendrobium catenatum
AGGCAAAACCAGTTCGAAAACTTCAAAAATTAAATTCGAGAGCATATGAACTCCGATTTCAGCAAGCTTACAGTCAAACTGAGTGTCTCAAAAATACGAATCCAACGACACCAAATTTGACCCAATCCGAGTCCAAATGGGTCTGAATCAAGGACCTGAATTGTTGTTGGAAGGTTCAAACAGCAATTTGAGTTACCAAACGGTCTCCGATTTTAACGAGCTTATACTCGAATCGAGCGGCTCGACGAGACGAATCCAACGAGCCCAAGATAACTGAATTCCAACATCACTAAGGCCTTCAAATGTCTAACAAACGGTGCATAATCAAAGGATTCGATATCGGTCGTCCATTCAAACCACTCCCAATTCGCCCATGATCTCACGCCTATTTATGGGCTAT
>NW_021503915.1:0-366 GCF_001605985.2 Dendrobium catenatum
CTTAGGCTTAACAACCTAATTACTAGACTCAACAGATCTATCATTACTAAAAAAATACTTAATAAATTCAAATTTAGATCTACTCAAACGATTGAAAGACTACAACCTCTTGCAATTTTCTAGATTACAACCTAAAGCATACACTAGATTACAAACTCTTGCAAATGTCTAGTGAGAACAAATAATCACAGAAAAAAATTCAAGTATACCTTGAAATCCCGATTTTCGTTCAACATGCACGAACACTAGGGCGGCCGGTGTGAGATTGATAGCAGCAAGACAGCGAGCCTTCGAGGGCGGCTGGTGTGGGGTCGGCGGCCGGAGAGACGTCGTTAGACAGAGAGAGACCACTCGATCGTGTGCGAG
>NW_021503916.1:0-313 GCF_001605985.2 Dendrobium catenatum
CAATATTATTATTTATAGATTATATTTAAAAAAAAACAGTAGGAAAACAAATTGATAATTGGATGGAGAAAATCGGTGAATGTCGGACTCAGACTGACACTGAGTTGCTAGGGTGAGGCCGTCCATGGAAGACAGCGAAATCTAAAACAAGAAGCAATCAAAAACACCAAAATGAGCCACCCAGGTTGCCAACCAACCCTGGCCATCCAAGGCACATGCAGTAGAACTGTTTCCTCATCGTCCATTCCAAATACAACCCAACAACGCAACCAAAGCAACGAAGAATGAAATAAAACCAAACCAAAAGAAGAAA
>NW_021503917.1:0-368 GCF_001605985.2 Dendrobium catenatum
GTAAGCCTAGGTTTTACACTGTATTAGTTAGGACACGGGTCTTAGTGTTGTTCGTAGAATACTAAACTCAATCTAGATTTAAGATTCAAGGCTACTACATTTAGTCTCGTAGTATGCCTAAATAGTGGGTCGTTCCTTTATTTCAGGGACTATAAAACCTACTTATCTGCGTCACATGGATGACACCACTTCCATCTTTATCTCATGCATGTGTCAATGCAAGTAATTGACTTTCTTTTCTCTAGTTTCTTCTTAGTATCCTAGACCCTCCGAATGCTGGTGTGAACCCCGCATGTGGATTGAGCCAAATCGGACATTTCTTCCTTTTGAGTAGGACTTTCTAGTATATACCCTTGTGTCAATCCCAC
>NW_021503918.1:0-1333 GCF_001605985.2 Dendrobium catenatum
CATTAATTATTTTTAAAAATATTTTTTTAAAATCTACTTCCAATTCGCTTTCAATGAGCTGTAAGGGCTTCCAAAATCTCTTATATTATTTTGTCTTTAAATTATTTATATTGCTTTTCTCTTTGCATCAATTATTTTTCCAAAAGGATTTTTCCACCCAAAATTTGCATCTCAGACTTTGCTTTCAAAATAATTCCTAAATTTGTACTTTTGAAAGCAAACGCCAAACCTAATTTTCTGATCATTCTCTTTCAATTCATACCTAAAATTTTTAGTATAGGATTGTCAAATGAAAATTTTGTAATCTTAGTTTTATGTTTGCTCACAAAAATTTTTGAAGACTTTGTGAATTAGTTCTAAAATTCTTTTATTTAGTCTCATAGGGGTCTCATCACAGTCTTTGCTTTTATATGTTAGATCATCTCCAACCGAAAATCTCATTTTTTCACTCCAAAATGCCGTGATTTCATCTCCAATGGAACGCGTTTTTCACCCTTTTGCAGTTAACCGTCGCCTTTTTTTTCCCGCTACAAGTTCGGTAGAGTGGTAAAAATGGCGGAGATGAACAGTGCAACGCCAATATTGGCGTCCCACTGTTCACCCGCAGCCATATAGCGGAAATTTTGCAGTTCGGCTGGAGCTGGCCGGGAGCTCCATTCAAGCGTTTGGAGGTCGGTTGGAGATGCCCTTAGTAAAGACGATTTGATAGAATTTTTTGTTACCTATCAAAATAGGTTAATGATGACTCAATAGGGTTTAAGGTGAGTCACATAACCCTTTTTGACGACTTGTTAAGCTTTGTCAAAAGGAAGATTTGGCATACACTAAATTGCCCATCATAAGGAACTTTTTGTTAATTGTCAAAATAGGTTAGCGGCGGCCTAATAAGGGTTTGCGGTGACTAATTAAGCGCTTTTATGACGACTTATTAAACTGTTCATCAACCTATAAATAAATAGATTTTTAGTCTAAGTTATTGCCAATTTGTAAATTGGATGCTAAGATTTTTAGTCGTGTATCAGTTTGCTTGTGCCCCTTAAGGATTTAACAGCAATCCACTAACTCAAAAGCTCTAAACGCTACAGATTTTTATAGAAAGTTAACTTATAATTATAATTAAACTATAATACTTAAGAAAATTAATAAAACTTTAGCCTTTATAAATTTTATTTTGATATTTAAATTTCTTATCAATCATCCTTGATGACCGATGGTGATCAGATGGCAATTATCATGAGCATTATCATAGATCGTCAATAAGAAGATAGTCTATTAAATTCTACATCAATATTTGTGCATGGTTAGATAGAAATTTCTTTATATTCCCATATAT
>NW_021503919.1:0-231 GCF_001605985.2 Dendrobium catenatum
TTCTTCTCTCCTCCTAGCCGTCGGCCTAGGGTTTTCTAGCCCCCATAGCCGCCGGCCCTCCCAAGCAAACCCCCCTTAGCCGCCGGCCTCTCACCCTAAACCAATCCCCAACCGCCACAGCCCTCCCCACCCTTCCTAGCTGCCGGCTATCCAAGGTGTTTCACCCATTGCTTGGTACTCCACCTAATTCCCACCCCCATCTAACCCTAATCCTAACCCCGGTCCCCAATC
>NW_021503920.1:0-1176 GCF_001605985.2 Dendrobium catenatum
ATTTAATGGATAATTAAATTAATTTTTAATTATATTATTTATAATTATAATTTATTGATGTTAATTAAGTTTTTTTAAGTAACTCATATTTAAAACATAAATATTATATGAATTAACCTACTTAAATCTTAAATAATATTGCAAAACAATCTCACGTTATTTATAAGGACTAAACATACTTCTTGTTAAATAACTTTCAAGGTTTAGCACTCTCTGAATTTAATAAATTTATATTTAAAAGATTTACGAAACATTGCTTAAATTAAATACTAGTTGCATGAAACATACCCTAAAGAGCATATCAAATACAAGAAACTAAATATATGCACGTATTCTGATTGTCTGTTGAGGGTCTAACTATTAACAATCATCTTAAGACTAATCATGCAAAGGCGGATTAATTGCAAATAGCAATGGTGTAAATTTAAGAAAAACAAAATAATGTACAAGCTAAAATTGTTTAGATATTAGATATAAACTAAAGTTGATGTAAAGCATTTTAAAAAAAAAAGTTCCAATAATTAGAAAGTGCTCTTTTCATGTTTTTTTTTTCATTTGCCTAGTGTAATTTTTAAAATAATTATTGCATATTACCATAAATAAGCTTCTAAATCTCCTAGTATTGCATACTTAATTTCATAGTTCTAGGTTGTCAATCTATGATCTTGACTATGAATACTTAAAACTAATTTATATAAGAGGACTTTGCATGTCATTTAGAAGAGGAATTAGAGGTAAAAGATGTGGGTGAACCTTCTCAACTTGATCTACTTTCTACTAAATGGGCATAGAGAGAGAGAGAGAGATGGAAATGAGGCATGCATGGGTGGAGAGAGGAGAAATTAGAAGAGGGGATAAATATCATTTGGAATAAAGAAAAAGAACCCTAGTTATGAGATCACAAATATAACTTCATGTAAAAATCATTAGGGCTATGAAGCATATAAATGTGAGTGTAAGGACAACTTGTATAGAGGTGAGGTTGGGGTGAGACTTTTAAGAATAATATTGGTGTAGCCTAATTAGAAGAATAAGAGACCACAACACCTTTGTGGTGATGTCCCAACCGATACGAGGAAAAGCAAGGAAGAATGAGAGTGATGTGTCTAGACCAAATTTAAGGTGATTCGGCTTTGTAGCTTATGCCAATAACATTGTGAGGGAGAGATTACACTA
>NW_021503921.1:0-634 GCF_001605985.2 Dendrobium catenatum
TAATTCAGAAGGGCCATAGTTGGCGGGCATCGGAGGTCAGAAGGGCCGGTCTAACAACGAAGGTCAAAAAAATGGCGTCAGGTAGAAATCCAGCAATAAACATAAATCTAGCATTAGATAGATGTCCGACGAAAGTCTGACAACAGGCAGAAGTTCGTTGTCAGGTAGAAACTTGGCGACAAGCGGAGGTCCGGCATCGGGTAGAAGTCCAACGACAGTTGGCGGCCGAGGAGAATTCTGGGGTTAGATGGTATTCGGGAAGAACTCCAGCGTCACTTGGAGGTCGAGTAGAATTCCAACGTCACTTGGAGGTCGGGCGAAATTCCGGCGTCACTTGGAGGTCGAGCGGAATTCCGACGTCACTTGGAGTTCGGGTGGAACGTTAGCATCACTTGAGGTCGTTGGATAGAAATTTGGCGTCACTTGGAGTTCGGTTGAAACTCCAACGCCACTTGAAGGTCGGACGGAATTTCGGCGTCACTTTGGAAGTCGGGCGGAATTCCGACGGTAGTCGAGGAGGAGTTTCTGGTCGAGGAGGAGTTTCTTCCCTCCTATTCTTTTCTTCCTTCTTCTCCTTACTTCTTCTCTTCCTCTTTCTTGGGTCCCCTCTCAAGAGAAATGAGGGGCTATTTAT
>NW_021503922.1:0-450 GCF_001605985.2 Dendrobium catenatum
ACACTAGGCTACGAAAACCTAGGTACTAGAGTTGATTATAGGGAAATTGACCTCAAATAATGAGGTCAACAATCCTACCTTTAATCTAGCTTTGACCCCATCCAATCATTAATCACCGCATGATTGTAAATGATTTGGATACTTCACTATGAATCATTCAAACTTAAAATCCAAACCAAACCCAGAATCCAGGATCAAATTCTAAGTCCTAAGGCCCCATCCTAAAGACATTTTCCAAGGATTTTTCAAACACTTCAAAACCTAGTCAAATGAACTCTGATTCAGAGTCTATCACTTGCAAAGTGATAAGACATGTCTCTGGAGGTTACCCTTCAAATTTGAGCCCATTCTGAGGTTCCTAACCCTAGAATCTAAATCAAAATCCAAAAGCTGTAAAACCTTCAAATATTTACAGCCTATGCCACTGAACCTGTCACCTTGAAGATTCTG
>NW_021503923.1:0-289 GCF_001605985.2 Dendrobium catenatum
TAGGACAAGCAGATCTCAGCAATCGCGCGAAGGATGTCGTCGAATCATGTGTAAGGCGGCGTCCGTAGAAGTATGTAGCAAATTTTTTTGTTTTGTTTCTGTTTGTTATAGTGGGCGGGTCAACATATACTTAGAAAGAAAATAGTTTTGACGTCCACAAACACTGAAAATGATAAGTGCGCCTAGATACCTCTATTCATTTTCCTCTATTCATTTTGAAATTCAATTATTTGAATACAGATGTTACATATTGTAGAAGTCTACTACACTGTAGATCTTGAAAAGAGTT
>NW_021503924.1:0-296 GCF_001605985.2 Dendrobium catenatum
CTTTTTAAAATTCATACATATCTGATTTGGAGACTTTGATTAGCATAAATTGCATTAGTAACTAATTAAAATTAAGATTAATTGCATTAGTTTTAGGAGCATTATACCACTCATAAGTGTGGGATTATCTAGGAATTTCTCTAGTTTTTCGATCCCAATTTCAGTGTCTAAACTACCCACCCATCTCTCATACAGACTGAATAGCATGGATTTTACACGATTAGGAGGCTTTAGCTGGCTTCCTTTGTCAGATAAGGAATAAGTCCAGATCGCATTAGCTAGGTCGTAGATGTTAG
>NW_021503925.1:0-291 GCF_001605985.2 Dendrobium catenatum
CTCAATTAAAGTAGATAATCTATTAATATCTCGTCTTGAAGGTATATCGTTCAGCTTAAGAAGCTGGAATTTACTGTATAGATCTTCTTGCGATGCTTTAAAATAAGCTACTTGAGCACTCAGAGTTTTAATCAGCAGGTTCTTTTCTTTTAACTTCTCAGTGATGAGGTTGGAAGAATTCAAGAGCTTCGGTTGATTAAGTTCTAAGGTTTTAGATAACTTTAATAACAGATCTGTAAGCGAATTCAGATGGTCTTCTTTACTGTGTAACTGATGAGAAAAACCTTCTTT
>NW_021503926.1:0-318 GCF_001605985.2 Dendrobium catenatum
CTTCCCATATCGTCTCCGGCACCGGCAAAGGAAGATAAAGCCCTGTATTTTGCCCACCGCCTTTGTAATTCTGACAGACAGAGCATCTTTCTACATACCTGGCTACATCTCTTCTCAAGTGCGGCCAAAAGAATCGGGTTTGCATCTGAGAGACAGTCTTATCTCTACCCATATGGGCAGCCAAGCTTCCGCCATGCATCTCTTTTATAAGTTGCTGTCGCCAAGACGATTGCGGAATGCATAACATATTTCCCTTGAAGAGGAACCCGTGCCTGATAGAGAATTCATCAGCAGGCTCATGATTACTGCATTTGTGCC
>NW_021503927.1:0-256 GCF_001605985.2 Dendrobium catenatum
TTAAATAGAAGAGCTTTAATGGAGCTCATTAATTGCATGTTGCCGACTTTATCGTCCAGGCTGATATGGACATCAGCCTGGCCGAACAGTACAAATCCCAGTAGATCGGCCAGAGCATCACCCTGGAAACACTCTTGGACTATTGAAACTTGGCTTGATCGTCCAGGCCGATCTCACGATCGTCCAGGCCGATCAGTTCAAATCACGGGAAATTTGTCTTGAGAATAGCCCTGGATACGAGCTGGCCGATATTTAT
>NW_021503928.1:0-305 GCF_001605985.2 Dendrobium catenatum
GACTGCTCTCGTAGGAATGACATCTTATGAGCCTCTTAATGCAAATTGCTAGTCTTATTAAGAAGTTTTTCAAAAGTTTTAATAGTGAAACCCTTCAGGAGAAAAGCAACAGGGCCGTGGATATTCTTAAGAAGGATCTCCACCTCATGTTGCTCTTGCAACTGGGATTCACACTTCATCGAGAGGTTTCGCCACCTCAAGATGTACTCAACCAGAGACTCTCCCGGCTTTTATTTCTCAACAACAAGATAGCCCACAGTAGTTCGTTGTTGTTGCAAACTATTTTCATGGCTTATGTTTTGATG
>NW_021503929.1:0-380 GCF_001605985.2 Dendrobium catenatum
GGCTTCGAGTGATTGATTTAAATGCTTAGATAAAAATGTTTTTTTTGCAAAATTGATATTTTGTTTTTGCTTTTGTGTTCATTGTATTTTTGTTTTGTTTTGTTTTGTTGTTTTGTTTATTTTTGGTGTGTATTTAAGTTTGTCTTGTTTATTTTTATTCGTTTTTGTTTTAAGTGTGAAAATGAAAATTAGTGGTCATCATCGTCCGGGACGAAAATTTTTCGTACGGGACGATGTGTGTAAAATGACAAACTGCGTGATTTCAAACTGTCTTAAGAACAGTTTTTAATGTAGTTCGTCTGTACGATCATCACCATCATCCGGGACAAAATATTTTTCAAATGACGGGACGATTGAATGCAGCAGTTGAATGGATAAGA
>NW_021503930.1:0-226 GCF_001605985.2 Dendrobium catenatum
GCCCTATGAAACATCATATCATATGTCCTAGACTCTATATACACCCTAAACCATCCCTCACCACCTAACAACCAACCCACTTTCTTCACTGATAACTCCTTCAATATCATTTATAGTGGCAAACATAGTGAAACACCAAGGGTGGCTATATCTGACTCTGAGGAAGAAGCATAAGTTGGTGGAATAGCTGTACACCCTCCATTTCCTCTTTCTTAATATCATCCAT
>NW_021503931.1:0-205 GCF_001605985.2 Dendrobium catenatum
CTCAAGCCATACATCAAATTAAAAGAGTAACAACATCAAGCTAAACATAAGATAGACATAGTAAGGATTAACTAAATGAAGTGTTTGGCTTACTGAAAGTGATCTTTACTTTAGATCCTATACCCAATTGTTTAAAAAGCGTTCAAGGTGTATGCCTTGAGACACGCCTTGAATTGAGCCGTATAAAAAAATGACTCAGATCTCA
>NW_021503932.1:0-208 GCF_001605985.2 Dendrobium catenatum
CTTTAGCTTGCAAACAACTAAACAAACATTCGAATAAACAAAAGTCAAATCAAACGAAACAAAATAATAACATAAAAATGCTATCCTCAGAACAATAGTCTAGTGGCTTCCTCACATGCAACAAGAGTAGGAAATTATATGAAAATAATGCTTAGGCTTGCAAACCGAGGGTCCACCACTGCAAAAGGGTCCAACGTCAAACAAAACT
>NW_021503933.1:0-296 GCF_001605985.2 Dendrobium catenatum
TCGATGAGACGAATCCAACGAGCCCAAGATCTCCAAATTCTGACATCATTAAGGCCTTCAAATGTCTTACAAACATGATCAAGGGATTCAATATCAACCGTCCATCCAACCACTCCACATTTACCCCTGATCTCTTGCCTATTTACGGGTCATGCCACTCCATAAAATCTATAAATAGACCACTCATTTCTTTTGATAGGGGGACCAGAGCAAGAAGAGAAGAGGAGAAGAGAAGGAAGAAGCTCCTCCTTGACTACCGTCGGAGTTTCGCCAGACCATCGTCGGACCTTTGCCGA
>NW_021503934.1:0-245 GCF_001605985.2 Dendrobium catenatum
CGGAGGGGTTCCCAAATACTTTTAATTGTCTCCCAAATATCCATATTCCAAAGCTCCACCCAAAATGCCTATAAAAATCCAAAAGATCCAAAAGCTCCACAAAAATTCCAAAGATCATCCAAAATCCCAAATTCCAAGATATTTAAAAATGAAATAAATCCATCAATCACTCAAAGCAAAATCCATCCGCCCTCCGCAACAGTTTGCCGAGGTGGACAAATTAAAATTTACTCTAGCTCACAAAA
>NW_021503935.1:0-307 GCF_001605985.2 Dendrobium catenatum
ACGCCGACGAGAGTTCCCGCACCACAATCCACAAAGAAACTCTAGAGACAAAAGAAGAGAAGAATCGAGCGAGCAGCCGCTAAGAATAAATGCCCTAACCCGTTGTCCGTTCGGCCGTTCACGTAATTTTTTTCCTAATTGCTAAAAGGTGCGGGTCAATTCGGATTATTATTGGTTTTTCCGAGTTGACCCGAACCCAACCCGAAACTGTAAATGGGATGAAAATTTAGACCCTAACCCGACCCGTTTTTTAAACTGGTCGACCCTAACCCAAAAATTTAAGGTCGGATTTTTGAGTCGAATCAAA
>NW_021503936.1:0-716 GCF_001605985.2 Dendrobium catenatum
ACGGATTTAAGATTTAAAATTTAATGAAGAGAAGATGCCGCTAGGGATGTTTACTCCTAACTCCAAAGGTGTCAATAGGATGCCGTTGGAGGACTTATACCTAAAGATGAATTTAATCAGGTTTGGCTGCCCTAAAAGCGGACTTAAGCCAGAAAGCCAATAGGATGCCGTAAAAGCGGACTTAGACCTAAAGACTGATTTAAATAGGATTGCAAATTTTTAAAGTAAAGTTGATTTCTTTAAAGCTTCGAATCTTTTCCCTCAACCACAAATGACATTGATAACTTGCAAATGTTATACTAGAGATCATAAGCTTTTATATATGTCATTTTCTAAAAGGGAAAGAAAAAACATTTTGACGATTGATAGACTTGAATATCTGTTGATTAAAATTTTGTTTTATCCTTCATTATAAATGATCTTTATAACTTACAAATAATCCACTATGAATTATGTTTTTATATCGGATCATCATATATGAGAAAAATAAAAGGGGAGTAGTTTGATCATCTTCGATAAGTAAAGACTTAACAAAGCATCTCGACTACCAAAGAAGAAATGCAAGATTTTGTTTAAAGATTGATTATATGATTGAATTTGTCTAGAATAACTCAAAGAAAATCGTATGAATTTTCTAGAATCCTTATTTGCATGTTCTAGGATAACTAAATGCAACATAATAAAATTTTCCTTATAAAATTTTAACTTTTGCATGA
>NW_021503937.1:0-1235 GCF_001605985.2 Dendrobium catenatum
TCACGATATTCATTTGCATCACTCCGCACGTGACCTTTTTTTTTTCTCGGGCCACTGTCATTGTTGTCGATAAAAGAGTAAAAAACCAAAATGAACATATTGTCACCGTTAGCGGCGAGAAATTATTGTGTACGCAGTCCGAACACAGGGATAGGTTCGGATGCTGCGTATTTACTGCTTATTTGTTACGTATTTTTTGTGTATTTAATTTTTTTCTACGTATTTTTTGCGTATTTATTGTGTATTTAGTGAGTATTTAGTGAGTATTATTTATTTGTTATTTTTTAACACACAAAAATTTTGTATAAAAAAATACGCAACAAATAAGCAGTAAATACGCACCATCCGAACGCGTTCGGATTACGTACACAATAATTTCTCGTTAGCGGCACATGAGGTCGCTCAGATACGGCAGACTGTCGTGCACCAAATCGGATCACGCGTGAGCTGGTGCATTAAGCCATCTGAGTTGCTTGCGGGGCCCATTGACTCTAAATAAAATGAATTTATATCCATTTTTTTTTTCTTAAGAAATTGAGGGCCATGCCTAATATTTTTAACAAGAACATTATAATTTGTATATATATATAAAAGAACACTAAGAAGCAAAAAATATATAAAGCTGAAATAGAAAAAAAATATATAATTTAAAGGTAAAAAAGAGGCTTAGAAATATTCAATGAGTTGTCATCCATGCTGATAGAAAATTAACGTAATTATAGAGAGAATAAAAAACTTGATTGATAATGTCACCATTGCCGCAGACAAAAAATCTAAATTATATACCTTTCTTTATATCCCACTAATGCCCATCTGAAGAGCTAAAAAACCAAAATAGCTCCAACAAGCAGAGCAAAGAAGAATTCATATAAGCTCCCAGATCTTAACAAGTATAAGAACAAGTTTCTCTAATCCAATAAAGATTGTCATATCAGCTACAGAGTAAGAATCCATCTAATCAGTCATAGAGATGTAATTAGGTAAAAACAAAGGATCTCAAACAACTAAGAGCATCTCCAATCGAACGTCAAACGATGCGTATGGCGTCGTTTGGTTGCTCCAGCCGAACGTCAAATCTTCCGTCATTTACTTGCGGGTGAACAGTGCGACGCCAATATTGGTGTTGCACTGTTCACCTACGCTATTTTGCTCTCTCAACCGGAAAAACACACGAAAGGGAGAAGGATCGTTACCTTCACAGAAGTACTTAAAATGCAGTTCGATTGGAGCAGCAC
>NW_021503938.1:0-472 GCF_001605985.2 Dendrobium catenatum
GAAATTGGGAGAGGATATACTCATTGTATAAATTTTTGTTGATGATATCATCTTTGGATCTACGAATAAAAATCTTTGTGAGGATTTTTCAAAAATAATGAGTAGTGAATTCGAAATGAGTTTAATGGATGATTTGAGTTGCTTTCTAGGCTTTAGCATTAAGCAAATTGAGGAGGATACATTTCTTAGTTAGACTAAACATATTAAAGACATCCTCAAAAAGTATGAAATGGATAATGCTAAACCTGTTAATACTTCTATGAGTTTCTCAGTTCAGTTGAATAAGGACTCTAAGAAAAAATTTATTGATCAAAAGAAATTTAGAGGGATAATTGGATCTTGGCTTTACTTGATAGCTAGCCGACCTGATATCATGTTTAGTGTTTGTTTATGTGCTAAATTTTAACCAGATCCAAAAGAATCACATTTGACTGCAGTAAAAAGAATTTTAAGGTATATGTTGGGAACTCAG
>NW_021503939.1:0-292 GCF_001605985.2 Dendrobium catenatum
TATATATGTTAATGGACAAGAGTAACGATTCTTATAAGAAGCCACTTGTTTATGATTGTACGTGATTATGACATGACTTATTCATGTAGCTTGACCTGCAAGATAATATATAACAAGATAAATGAAAATATCATATGATTAGTTGGATGTCTTGACTTTCATTAATAATATTGATATTATATGCATACATGACATGATTTCATTGATAGGACAAGACATGATATCATGATATAATATATGTATAAGTTATATGATATATACATGATACATGGATATAATATGTACTGAGATT
>NW_021503940.1:0-210 GCF_001605985.2 Dendrobium catenatum
AGCATACCAATAGAATTATCCAAAGAAGGATATCAAATAAACTTAAGTTTAGAATTGTGAAGGAAATGGATTATCTGGGTGTGAAATTAACATTGAGGAGGCTGGTGGCTTCCGATTTTCAGAAACTTTTGGAAGTTGCTTCTAACAGACTTAATACTTGGGGAAAGAAATTCATTTCCTTAGAAGGCAAGCTGGTTTTGGTGAAATCAG
>NW_021503941.1:0-204 GCF_001605985.2 Dendrobium catenatum
GTTACACTTATAATAAAATAAAAGATTACAAGTTAATCATTGACAAATGACAAGTTACAACTTACAATACAAGATTTTTTTTTTTTTTTAATACAATATTACAATTTACAAGTTACAAAAGAATAAACAAATATTGGCTTATTAGGGCCGTAGGCTCAGGATGAACTTAGCAAAGAAACATCATATGCAACTAGAACAGGAAAA
>NW_021503942.1:0-862 GCF_001605985.2 Dendrobium catenatum
GTAAATTTTTAAACTCAATTTTTTGGAAATACCCCTTGACTTCAGACCCAATCCATATCTTAGTAGGAAGTTTTTTAGAGACATCAAGTTCAACTAGCACCCGAGAAATAGATGGCCTGGACACAACAGCTATAGATTGGTCTGTTTGCAACGGTCTCCCAAAAATAGAAGTCATACCAAATAAAATTTGATGATTAAAGAAATGCAACCTCAAATTTGGAAAAGTAATCCAAACTGGAGCAATAGGGGATTCCTCCCTCACATCAAAATCTGGTGTCCATTTAAGCAAACACATTTGAAAAGATTGAATATAATAAGATCTCAAGCAAAAATACGACTATAATCAAGATCGTTATCAAGTTGAATAGCAACATGACGTTGATCAAGCAAACCAATGTGGAAAGATCCAGACAGTTTGAGGTTCAGAAAAATTTTTTGGATCACATCTAGGTTAGGATGTCTCAAGACAAATTTACCAATAAGTGTCAAAGCATAGGGTGCAGCTAACTGGTCAACAACCGAGTCTTCGAATAAAAGTGCAGGGCAAACCTTGAAAGATGACTATAAAAATTTTAGGTTTGCAGCAAAAGAGGATGAGCCAGCCAATACATCTTTAAAAGATCGTGTTTTCCCCTCAGCAATAAAGGAGAATATCGGGTTCGATGATGAGGGGGTCATCATCGCCCAACACCGAGAAACCATGAAACCCCAAAATGATGAGGAGAAAAAATAGAGATAAGTAAAAGCAAGAGGAATAAATGCAAAAATTGAAAGAAATAGCCACATGAAGATCAAACCAGCGCACGAAGGAGGAGGCCCTAGATCACCCCAAAATCGCCTCCAAACCCAGAGAGACATCTTA
>NW_021503943.1:0-267 GCF_001605985.2 Dendrobium catenatum
TACAACTCGGTATTTAACTTTTGTTAGGTATTTTTTTAGTATATGAACGTCAGAAACATTGTTTTATTCGCAAAACTGATTAATACCGAGAAATAAATAACAATACCGAGTTGTACCAAGTTGTACCGAGTTTTTTATTTCTCGGTATTAATCAGTTTTGCGAATAAAACAATGTTTCTGACGTTCATATACGAAAAAAATACCTAACAAAAGTTAAATACCGAGTTGTGCCGAGTTTTTTATTTCTCGGTATTAAACAGTTTTGCG
>NW_021503944.1:0-213 GCF_001605985.2 Dendrobium catenatum
GAAATACCTCTATTCATGCAAAGAGACCTTTCAACAATCATGCAAAGAGACCTTTCAACAAAAACAAAAGAAGAAATACTTCACAAAGCCCTCTACTCACAAATAAAGCTCAAGATACTTTCCAAAACACTTCAAACATTCATATTTTTTTTAAAAGAAACAAATCAAAATTTTTCGTTTCCAAACTTGTCATAAAAGAAGTACCCCAAATTA
>NW_021503945.1:0-268 GCF_001605985.2 Dendrobium catenatum
CAAGTGATAACTATAGCTAAACTTTGTATATCTAAGAAAAGAAAGCATATTTTGTGGAATAATATACTACACATGAGTTAATAAGAGTCTAAGTGTTAAATTGAACATAATATGCCATTTACTTGCCTAAAATATGACATGTGATGCATAGGTTAACTGTAATGTCATAATATAAACATCCGTCCCGGAGTATCGAACGTACTGATCAGGTACATTTCTTTCTTATTTTCCTTCTTTCATGGCCATAGCATTTTCATATAATTTCATC
>NW_021503946.1:0-474 GCF_001605985.2 Dendrobium catenatum
GCAAGGATGAGACGATGTGACATTGATTGCCTCACTTTCGGTACTAACAAGGTCAATTACAAAGTTATTAACCGATGCAAACTTTAATACAACCCTTTCTAGTCCTACTAGAGGGAGGACCCCTTATTACACCCTTAAAGTCACTAAAGTCAATCGTATTTTCATATTCTTCATTAAAAAGTTAAGCAAAATATCTCATCCACCTTTGATGAATATAATCTTATAAGAAATGTACTTTTTGATCTTCATCCTTAATACACTTCACTTGAAGTAAATCCTTACTACTCATATCTCTTTGTTTGGCTAACTTATACATATATATTTCTCCCTTTTTAGTATCTAATCTATTATATAAATTATTAAAAGCTAAGCTCTTTGCATAGTAAATAGTTTTCTTAGATTGCTTACGAGCCTCTTTATAACTTTCCCAATTATCTGAATTTTAACATCTAAACCAATTTTTATAACAAATGT
>NW_021503947.1:0-1366 GCF_001605985.2 Dendrobium catenatum
ATTCAATAAGAGTTATAAGGAGTACATTAATTGAGAGTTATAAGGGATGACTAATTGAGAGTCATAAGTGAAGGAGTAAGATACCCTTAAGATATACTCATTGAATATCTGAATATTAATACATATATTGTTATGAACACTGTATTAATATTATTGTTGATACTAATATTATTTTTTATCATTAACAATATTTAACTTTATTGATCATGATACTAATATTATTACTGGCATTAGTATTGTTAATTGTTTTTTATAATGTAACTAATAATATAATATATTATGATGTGATGAACTATAGAAAGATAAATTGATACATATAATCAATATAAGTATTGATGCATATATTTCTTCATAAGATTTACAACATATTGTTCTTTTTTTACTTGCCTTAGTTTCAGTTGTAAGATATTAGTTACTTGTTGGGGTATGTGTTTATTATGTGATTTTACATGTTTTCAATAAAGGATAAAGATCCTATGATATAAGGTTTTGGACAAGACAAAAAAATTGATAAGTTGTAAAAACAAAATTAGATTTTGGCTAAGGTAGGATTTTATTTTAGAACGTATGTGAAGATAATTTTCCTATACACTTCACCCTTCAAGAGATAGGATATCATTTTCCTATCTTAAAATTAATTAAAATTATTCTTTGAATGTTGTTTTTATCGATGAAATGAAATGATTGACAAACTTTTATGTAAATTTATTAAGGTTTTTAAAACTTTTTCTTTGATTATACAAAAAATCTAAGTTATATTTATATAAATATTAAGTCTTGAATCTCACAAATTAGTTACCAAATGTCAATAATTATACAAATATTTATAATATTATATCCATAATGTATATCCATTCAAAAAATTGAAAATTGGTCTTTCTAATTATTTTGTATCCATTCCTATTTCCTACTAAACTCATGTTTTTAACATGATAGTCAACCTCAGTATTATTCCAAACTTCATGCATTCAATTGCCTTTACTACTAATTCTTTTGCAATTAAAAACTTATTGAGATACCGCTTAATCACAAACAAGACGACAAACAAACACACCAGCTTGACGTGGCAAATGACAGTGCATGGTCATTGCACCACAATGGGCGACGAATGGGAATGAATGGTGAAGGCAAACCTCGGGCGACTAAGCGGTAAATGGGAGGAAGAGAGAAAGAAATAGAGGAAACTGAGAAATACAAACAGACGATCAAGAAGGGTTCATAATAAGGCGTCCTCAGATGAAATTTTTGACAATTTTTTTGCTAGAAAATTTTTGGTGGTTAGTTCGCTGGAAACTATTTGTTGTATTTTAGTAACCCGTCAAAACTTTTGTCTGGATGTTTTGGTGGAAACCAATCGGTAATTGTT
>NW_021503948.1:0-306 GCF_001605985.2 Dendrobium catenatum
CTCCTCAAGTTAATGGGTTGGGTGTTATTTGTAACCCCAAATATACACTAGTGAGCTCATTTTCATTAGGCCAACCCCATAATATTTCCCTTTTCTGATTTTTTATATAAAAACTTGTCTCTTATAAATCCCTTTGCATTTGTGTACATTTTGAATGTTTGTGCAAAGCTTAGATGTTAAGCTATTTTTCTCTACCATTGCAAATTTTCTAACATGAAACATATAAATACAAAAAAAATTCTAATGTGTTTATATATCTAACATCTAAATATTTATAGTTACTTAATTATTTAAATAACATAAAAA
>NW_021503949.1:0-201 GCF_001605985.2 Dendrobium catenatum
CGCCGACGTTGCTTACAAAGATATAATGATTTCTAAACTAAAAATTCTTACAAATCCTATTCAGTGCTTGTGGTGTGTCGGGAGATCACATATACATATTTTTTAGCGTGGTGGGATGGAGCCTGATGCGAAGCTTGTGGCAAGGCGGGTCGGCCTCATACACACTTTTCATAGTATGGCAGGAATAATCTTAAGTACATG
>NW_021503950.1:0-738 GCF_001605985.2 Dendrobium catenatum
GGAGACGATCCACTCGCTAATGCTCGAAGAGCTACAATGCATAAAAAGAAAAAAAAACTAAAGAGCAGAAAGTCCCCCGCTAATCAGTACAAAATTTTCCTAGAAACATTCTAAAGTGACACCCAGAAAGCGCCCAAAAAATAGAAAAGAAAGCTAGAGATCTCACATTCAGCATAAGCCTTCTTTCAAAAAATCTACTGAGAGTAAGAACATCCTGCAAAAAAGAAGCAGCTAAAACCATAACAAAAAGAAAGTCAAGCTTAGAAAAACCTGGATATGAATAAGTCCAAGGAAATGATAGTAGATCCCAAGTATCTCACAACTCTGCAAATAAGAAAAAGGAAACAACAGTAAAGATAAGCCAAAGACAGCTAACAAAGTCTCATTAAGCAGTAGATGACTCCACCCGATTCTTTCCCAGTAGATAATACCAGAAAAAAATCAACCCAATAGTGAGAGAACAGCAGCAGCAAATAAAAAGAACACCAAGGAACCAGAAGACATCCAGAGGGACGGGAAACCCAGCAAGAAAACATTAAAATTAAGAAGCTCTAATATAAGGAAGGCCAATTTTATCAATTCTCGTTAACCCTCTCAACATCAGGGGAATATTATTCTCGTCAAACTCTTGCAAAGTAGCCACAATACACCCCATTTTGGCCAATCAATCCGCACAAGCATTACCTTCCCGATAAATATGGTTGATAGTATAATTCAGATTAAAAAGGAGCATTTTGA
>NW_021503951.1:0-328 GCF_001605985.2 Dendrobium catenatum
ATGGTCTTATTTTTAGTTAATTTTTATAAATTGTTTGTATATATACCTCTTAATATTTTGGAGCGATTGGTTTTCATTTGGGCTGTTTCTATATTGTTGAAATTTTATTCCATTCACGATATGGTTCCCCTTTTAGAATTTTTAATTTAAAAAAAAAATCTTGGTAAAAGTTGCCCTAATTTGAACCTAAGCTTTGTTTCTTCATGAAGCTATATTAGAGGTTTCTTGAATTGTTTTTCTTTTCTTTATCTCCTTTTAGTGGCACCTATGGGATGGGTGTTTGTTTGATTAGGTAGTTAAAATATGACTTTGTTCTTGTTTCTTATGG
>NW_021503952.1:0-231 GCF_001605985.2 Dendrobium catenatum
AAGTATAAGAAATAAATTCCAATCCTAATTAATTTACAGTTATTATACGATAAGCATTTAGAATCTATCTGTTAACCAATACACAGAGAACAAAAAAAGGGAAATGCCGTAAATCTTGCATACATACCTCAAAACCATCGGGTCCACGAATCCTGCCGAGGTTACGCTGATTAGGCGTCGTTCGCGATCGCTTTCCAGGAATTTCGCGATCCTACAGCGCCTCGATCGCGC
>NW_021503953.1:0-201 GCF_001605985.2 Dendrobium catenatum
CTTGTGATCTAATGTTGTGTAAGTAATCTGCACATGAGTATACCTAAATTAGCCTAAATTTCCCCATATTTAAGGTATACATGATTAGTTGTATCAAAGCTTTAAGGTGTTGAGTTGTATGATGCAATGGTAGGGCAAAACTCAAAATCCATAAATGTTTCCAATTACAAACTAGAATAAAAATGAAAATTGTAGCCAAAA
>NW_021503954.1:0-830 GCF_001605985.2 Dendrobium catenatum
TTTTTATACATATATTATATATTCTAAAGAAATTAACAGAAAAGTGTGCCAATTCTAACGTATGATATGATCTTATAAGATCTTAATTTCTTCACTAAATTATAATTAATTTAATTTGGTGGTTCAATATTTGGTCTCATACTCCATAATCTTCTAATACATTGTTTTCTTTTATATACATCTTTGTTATGGTATTTCCAATCTTAGTTATGTATGATGGTTTCTAATTAAGAGAATTTTCAAATACTTTGAGACAATTAATCATAATTTTGTTCTATAAGAAATCATAACGTAGGTCTAGAATTAATCATAAGAATTACTTACATGATAAACGATGAATTAATCACCAATCATTTACAAACATTAATATTTTGTTCAGTAGATTGTCTAACGTATTTTGATTTATCATAATTTTTTTTTGTTGCCTAGAAATAAAAAATAAGGCAATCCATTCAATAATAAAATAAGAGAAAGTAAATTACAAACATTAAAATTTTGTTTGGGATTATTTTTTACTACTTTTAACTAACTTTTTAGTAAAAAAATAAAAAAAAATAATTAAAAAACAGTGAGAAAATTGTCCCAAACGAAGCTTAATATTGTGATGAATTGTCCTAAAGCAATTATTATACGGTGCCGCTCGATCAGACTCACAAATTGGATACAATTTTACAATACCCAGCTAATTTATTTTGTTTTCTTAAACTAAACAACATATGGTCAATTAATTTTTTAACTTTGTTTTGTTTCAATAAAAGTTTTGTTGCCAAATAATGTCCATCTTCCATAATTATCAAATACATTGAGTGATTCATCTAACCTTAGAAACA
>NW_021503955.1:0-1031 GCF_001605985.2 Dendrobium catenatum
GTAGAGCATTGTACTATGGCACTGCATGGACAGTGCTAAAGTGCCGCGAAGGGTGATTTGGTGCTACAACACTATAATGTGATTGATCAATTTATTTATTTATATTAATTATCAACACCACATTGTTGCGCTTAGGGTGGCAATGCTACGGTGGTAGGCTGAAATTTCTAAATTAATTTCCTATGCCCAAAATTAGGAAAAACACACACACAACGATGCATCTAAGCACTAATCTGGCCATAGAACTTTCTAAACTCAACAAAGACACCAATCACATAACTCCAGACAATAAATAATCGGATCAATTGAGTATCCTCCCATATCGAACAATTATTACGTCCTCCGACCGGACGCAGAGGAACGTCTGGTCGGAGGCCAAATCCCTCCAAAAAATGAGTTGTACCGAGCAAATACCGAGCAATACCAAACAATAACAAGGAATACCATCATTTGAAGACCCAATACCAAGTTATACCGAGCTAAACCAAGAAATACCGAGTTATACAAAAGTTGTACCGAGTTTTTCCTAGAAAAACTCGGTACAACTCGGTATTTCTCGGTACAGCACGGTATAACTCGGTATTGGTCTTCAAAGAGCGGTATTCCTCGTTAATATCAAATAATACCTAGTTGTACCAAGCAAATACATAGTTTTTTGGCGGGATTTTGCCTCTAACCGGACGTTCCTCTACGTCCTTACACCGGACGTAATAAAAGTTCCCCAAATAGCACTATATTTATAGTTTTTAGGTAGACTATGCTAAAATCCTATTCAAGATAAGCTTGTTCTGAAGAGCTTCTAAGACTATCAACATCTTTTTTTAGACGGGGTTTCAATTTTTGACCATTGACTTAGAAAATCTTGTTAGTTTTATTATTTCGGATATCATCAATTCTGTAAAGATACACTTTTATTACAGTAAATGGCCCTAATTACCTGGACTTCAATTTTCTTAAAAAAATTTCAATCTTAAATTCTTTAATAGAACCTCCCATCCATGTTCAACTTCTTTTCTAATAAGCTTATAATC
>NW_021503956.1:0-250 GCF_001605985.2 Dendrobium catenatum
CAAAGTGATTTTATAAGTTCTTCTCCACATTGTTGTATGAGCTAAAGGAGATTTATGAAAGGGTTAGTACAAAACTCAAAGAGGACTCCAAGGAGGGGATGTAGGTTAAGTTTTGACAGAAGCACTATTAAATTTCTATTATGTTCATTTTTTTTTTTGCATTTTTAATTTTGTGCATATTATCTTCTTACAAATCTAGATTGAAAATTGTTGTGATTATTATGGATTTAATTTTTGTGATCAAGGATAA
>NW_021503957.1:0-534 GCF_001605985.2 Dendrobium catenatum
TTAGATCTACTCAAGCGAAAACCTTTAGACTCTAAGTTTGAACTAGGGGTGTCAATTTTTGACACGACCCGAACCCGACCTGGAAAAATCCGGGTTCGGGTCAACCCGAACCTGAAACGGGTCGGGTTCGGGTTGAACAAATCAACCCGTTTTAAAAATTGGGTTGGGTTCGGGTTAATCCAGCAACCTGAAATTGACCCGAAAGTGACACAAAAACTCATATTTGACCCGATAACCCGAGATTGACCCGTTTTTGACTCGATTTTGACCCGAAAGTCGAATATTAAACCGATTTTGACCCGAAAATTAGCAATTTTAGCTCAAATTTGGGTCATTCGTGTCGGGTCGGGTTGACCCGGACCCGAATCAGGTCGGGTTCGGGTCTGGAAACCTGACCCGTTTTTAAAAACGGGTCGGGTTCGGGTTGACTCGAACAGTGCCGGGTCAGTTCCGGGTTCGACCCGAACCCGACCCGCTGACTCGAATTGACACCTCTAGTTTGAACACAAGTAATAGCTCATGCATACATATCTT
>NW_021503958.1:0-227 GCF_001605985.2 Dendrobium catenatum
ATTTGTTGCGCCTGTTGTACATTACTCGATTCAAATAATTATGTACTTCTTTAGGGCCCAGAGAGTATCCATCATCCCACATATGATCATAAATACTGTAGACAAAATAAAATTATCAAATTTCTTGTAAGACATGCACCAGAATAAAGAAATGCAATATTATCATACTTCTTGTAAACTCTAAGTTAGAAGATTCAATGGACTTTACATTAGTTCATCAAGATAAT
>NW_021503959.1:0-361 GCF_001605985.2 Dendrobium catenatum
TGGGATACAGAGGAGCACATATCTAAAAGCTGTTGAGCAGTTGCCGGGTTTTGTTAAGAATCAATTGATGGAGCCTCGACATTGGAGCCACTGGCCTCATCTCCTCCATTGCTGATCCTGCGAAACCGTTTGCATCCTTGGCAAAAAAATTGCAATTTTTGGTCTTTAACTCTAACAGAAGGAAAAAAAAAACTTTCAAGACAAAACCTAAAAATTTAGGGTTTCTAAAAACTTACATCCCACAATTTCAAGAAGAGAGAAGTAGGGATTGAGTTGTGACAGAGGAATGCTATCTTTGTTTCTAAAAACTTAGAGAGATGAGCTAGTGGGCATCGCCAACAAAGAGTGCGCATCGAGAGGG
>NW_021503960.1:0-643 GCF_001605985.2 Dendrobium catenatum
AAATCACACATGTTTCAACTGAAAATCAACTTGCAGATATGTTTATAAAACCTTTAGCCTTTGATACCTTCAGTACATTAAGAAAAAGGCTTGGTGTTATTGATTTAAATGCTTAAATAAAAATGTTTTTGCAACTTTGATATTTATGTTTTCTTAGTTATTTGTCTTTGACTTTTTGTTCTGAATTTTGTAATTTTTGAGTGTTTTGAATGAGTTTATTTTAGAGACTGTGGTTTTGTCTTTGTTTTTTGTGTTTTGAATGTTTTGTTTTTTTTTCTTCAATAAAAAATTCAAATATCCAAAAATGTGTTGAAATCGTCCGGGACAAAATTTTTCGTACTGGACGATGTGTGTAAGATTCAGTTTGCGTGATATGAAATGTTCTGAGAGCCGTTTTAATGTAGTTCGTCTGTACGATCTTATAATCGTCCAGGACGAAACTTTTTTTCTCTCTCAAACATCGGGACGATTGAATGCAGCAGTTGAGTGGATAAGGCAGTTTTAAATGTGAAGTTCGTCCATACGAACTTTTTATTCATCCAGAAGAACAGACGTTGTTTCATTGTAGGGGATGGTTTTCAACAGACATTAAAACGAATTAACTTTTTGATCATCCGTATGAAAATTTTTTCATCTGTACGAT
>NW_021503961.1:0-280 GCF_001605985.2 Dendrobium catenatum
AACCTCCTTTGGTCCCTAGTCTATCTTGTGTGCTATTCCTTGCTCCTGTAGGTTTGTAGAAATGTCTGGAATATGCCTCCCCTCCCAGAGATCTTTCACTAATCATTTCCGCACATATATTGCAATATTATTAGTTCAAACCACTTTTATATGCTTCATATTCTTTAAGGCCTTTATAACTTAAGTTTTATTAATATGAGGATACAAATTAAAATCCCTATTATTATTCATGGTGTAAGGTCACTAAAGTTTATAGTATTCTTACAATCTTTATTGAAAA
>NW_021503962.1:0-242 GCF_001605985.2 Dendrobium catenatum
GTATCTTCTTTACATTCCTTCTCCCTTAACTTACATAGTTGTATTAAGAAATACAGGCTACACTCCAAATAATTTCATCTTCTACTTCCCTAATTACCTCCCTTAAATTTTACTCTGAGTGAATTAAAGAACTGGTCTTAAAATAAGTCCTTAATTTTATAAAAGTTACTAAACTCTTACAAATATAACATAACTACTATTTATAAGACAACATAAATAGGCATTTGGCACTATGATGCTTG
>NW_021503963.1:0-218 GCF_001605985.2 Dendrobium catenatum
CTTCAACTCAGCACGGCTCTGTGCAACAGCTTCAGCAGCACATTTAAGAGAGAATAAAGAGCAGAAACCGTAACTATGGAACCAACTGCAGAAACCGTAACTATGAAAAAATACAGAAACCGTAACTATGAAAAAATGCAAATGCAGAATAAAGAGCCAGAAAGAATATATTTCTAACCTCATTTTCTCATGTAATCGATAGGACAATCTCCACCTCT
>NW_021503964.1:0-297 GCF_001605985.2 Dendrobium catenatum
CCTTTTGATTTTTGTACTCTTTGTACAATATTCAAGAGTAATTGAGACTAAATCTTTCCAAAAACAATAATCTAAAATTTCAAATATTTCTAAGTGCATAAATATCATTTAAGAATAGAAATACAAAATAAGAAAACATCTAAATTGCAATAATAATATTAACTTTTATGTAGTCTAAATGAATAGACGTGAATTTAAAATTTCTAATTATAATAAGTTATAAACACTTTTAAATTTAGAAAGACTAGATTTTCTAATGAAATTAATCTCAAATTACAATCTGATTTAGGCATAATT
>NW_021503965.1:0-248 GCF_001605985.2 Dendrobium catenatum
AGATGGCTTCGGTCACCTGACCCAATAATTTGCCATAGGTCAAGTGCTTGGATCGGATCAAAGCAAGAGCAAGAGTCGGCTTTGTTAAAGAGGATCATGGGAGGTAGAGGTCGGGAGATCAGCGTCTGTGCGGCAAATTGAAGACAGGGCGGCTCGGCTAGGTCGACGAAGGGGCTGGAAGCGTTGGTCGACTGGTTGAAGAGGTCGGAGCAAGAGGCCAAGTCGGCTACATATGAAGTGGGGAAGAC
>NW_021503966.1:0-304 GCF_001605985.2 Dendrobium catenatum
TAATCAAATTTAATATATCTACTTTCCTAACCAGGTCATCGGAAGGCTTCCATTTTATGTGACCAAACCAACTAAGGCGACTCTCTCTAATGTTATCTTCAACTAGAGCTACCCCAACCTTTTCACGTATATGCCCATTTCGTATCTTGTCTCTAAGAATAAATCCACTCATCCACCTGAGCATCCTCATCTCTGCAGCACTTAATTTAATATTATGCTTCTCTTTTAATGGCCACCATTCTACACCATAAAGCATTGTAGATCTAGCCACCATCTTATAGAATTTTCCCTTAAGTTTGAGGGG
>NW_021503967.1:0-225 GCF_001605985.2 Dendrobium catenatum
TTGCTGTTCAACTTCGTTGCTTCGCCGACGCCTCCCCCTCTCTGTCGGATCGGAAGTTATACATTTTGATCGAAAACAACAACGGGAGGTCGCAAGCAGTGAAGGTAACTCTCTCCCTTTCGTGAGCTTCTCGGCCAAATCCCGTAAATCCCCCAAACAGAGAAGGAGAGGGGGATTAATGGCTTAGCTTAATTAAAGCTAATCTTAATTAATTTTAATTAATTT
>NW_021503968.1:0-311 GCF_001605985.2 Dendrobium catenatum
GTCTAGAGTGGATCCTAAGGTCTGGCTCTAGGAAAGAATCTTAAGGTCTGGTTCTAGGAAAGGATCTTAAGGTCTAGAATGGATCCTAGGATTTAGAATTAATCTGGAGTTTGGACAGGCCTTAGTGACCTCATATCAAAAATGAGGTCAACAAATGGACCCCCAATGTGTGTGGTAGAAAGAACTTCTGCTACACACATTGGCGTTGACCGAAAAGAAGTAGAATCTTAAGAGTGTAAGGGAGGCGATCTCCCAACCTTAGGTCTATAGGATTCTAATAAAAGGCTTACACCTATTAGACAAGGGAACTG
>NW_021503969.1:0-288 GCF_001605985.2 Dendrobium catenatum
CAGGATCCGAAGAGTTACCTGCCATCAAAGCTTCCTCAAAATTACGGGGTTCAAATCTCCGTGGAATCGCATAATTGGCACTTTCGGTCGCCAAATCACCTATACTGTAGCGAACTCCAAAAGTAGAAGACGATGAAAAACGATATGAAGCAATATTTCGCAGTTTTTTACAAAGAAATCACTAGTGATATCGTTTGAGCGTACCTCGCTGGGTTTGGGAAAAGGCCTGAGATGGGAGGGCTAGGACGAGAGATATCTGGGCCTCCAGAGCCGTCTGAGTCTTACGAG
>NW_021503970.1:0-791 GCF_001605985.2 Dendrobium catenatum
TAGCATCTTTGACTAAAGAGCTAGTCTCTCCAACATTAAAAGGTGCATTAGTCTGGCGAAGAAAGTGATTCGCCGTGGACCAGTCAAGTTCAGGATCTGAAGCAATTAGGTGCATCTTTTAATGATTTAAACGTGCTGACACGTGGATCATCCAGGACGATCTAGTGTATCAGCCAGGATGATGACCATAAAATGCATCAGCCAGGACGAAATAGGTTATCGGTCAGGACTATTATCATGATTGCAACAGTGTTCAATCAGATCGTCCAGGATGATAAAGTATCGTCCAGGACGATAAAGTATCATCCAGGACGAAGAGTTGTAGTAAGCACAGAAAAGTTCAGCAGATGGAAAATTAAAGAGAATTTGTCATATCGTCGAGGATGATAAAAGTATCGGCCAGGACGATGTGACTAGAATTTGAAAAACAATAAAGGATGGTGATGATCAAAGCCCTCAAAAATAAAATAAAAGAAAAGCATAAGAAAAGAAAATGAATAACAAATAATTTTAAAAGAAGCCAATCTTTTTATTTTTTATTTTTTTATTTTGTTTTATCCAAGCAATTCATATGAGTATTTCTTAAATAATTTGAACTTTAGAGTTTCAATAGCTCAATGGGTTAACAAATTTCAATCAGAAGAAGGTAGAATATCCAATTGTATTAACCCTAGATTAGACATCCTTTAGGGTATAAATTATCTTTTGAAAAATAGAGACCTAACTTGGAATAACTAAATAGGATAAAAAAAATGTCCATTCAAAACTTGTTTACAAAGAAAATATCTCAT
>NW_021503971.1:0-267 GCF_001605985.2 Dendrobium catenatum
AAATGTAAAACATGCAAATAGCAACTATCTTAACACATTAAACCTTGATGCTTTTGAAAAAATTTGCACATCATCGGAATATATAATTTGAGAAATCTTTTCTAAATTTGGTGAAATCATAATGCTTAGTGTGATCCTAATTAAAGAGGTAATCCTAGTTTGATCTTGTTTAACCGTCATGTTTGTATGGAACATTTGAAAAGTTTCATGATGGTGGGCATAAATCATGGTAAGGATGAAGGAAAATTGGGTTGAGGCAAATAGGTG
>NW_021503972.1:0-256 GCF_001605985.2 Dendrobium catenatum
GCTTTATTGTTTGTGTTTATGTTTGGTTTGTTTAAATTAATGAGTTTCGTATTTGGTTCATGTTCGGTTCGTTTATTGTTTATCGAGCTTTAAACAAACAAGCTTCAACAAGCTATAAACGAGCTTTATTTTTAGATGTTCATTAACTTAACAAATGAGTTTTATCGAGTCTCCTAACAAACAATTACATCGAACATGTTCGTCAACATATTTAGCAAATTTTTTTGAACTATGAAACAATCACCTTCATGAACAA
>NW_021503973.1:0-711 GCF_001605985.2 Dendrobium catenatum
TTTTCTTCATCGCAATAGAAAAAGAAAAAAAAATTAACCTTTAAAATGATGATTCTTAGATGAATTAGTTGCTACAAATATACAATGATTAAGTCCAACTGAAAGCTAACCTTAATATTGTACTACCAAAATATTTCTCTATTGAAACAGGATGTTAGGTGCTGTCGCAAATGATTAATAACCCAGCGCCAAACATTAGCTTTTTATTTCAGTGTTTTCCTTCTTTTGACCCTTTTGCAACCCTCCCTGCAGCATGACCTTGAACATATTTGCAAGTACATCCCAACTCCTCTCAAAACCCCTCATTTGCCTCTATTACGAGCCATTTTTAATCACATTTATTCTCCTATCTTTTTATCAATGAACCATGCTATACAAAATTAAGAAATTAAAATGATACAGAGAGTAGTATGTCAACTCAATCAAGTTTCAAGAAACATGCTTTTTGCATATCGTATGTCTTAAACAAATAAAGGTTGTTATTGCTACTCTCTTTTTCAGTTGATAGGATTTGTACTGCATATAATAGAAAAATATATAGGAAGGATTTATTAAATTCAGATTAAATCCTGTTAAATAAAATTTTAAGAAATTTAAACCCAAATGTTTTGGTAAATCATCTTACCTTCAACCTTTAAATTTTAAAAAATTTAAACCCAAAGGTTTTAAAAACTTTTTTTATAATATTATTTTTACATAAAAAAAATGAAT
>NW_021503974.1:0-258 GCF_001605985.2 Dendrobium catenatum
GTAGTTTTTTGAAAGAAAAAAAAACTCAAAGTACACTTTAGGATTGTAATTAATTCATTAAAAAAAGATATATTATTTTTAATGTTTATTTAATTCATATAAGAGGTAATAATTTCTTTTAAAATTAAAGATCGATACAACCAAGCAAAACAAAAACAAAGTTAGTAATGAAAAGGAAGCAAACAACGACGAAGGTGAAGAAGCCAGCGGGCTTAGTAATTGCTAGAATCTCCTTGCCACCACCCAGACGTTAGGCAG
>NW_021503975.1:0-507 GCF_001605985.2 Dendrobium catenatum
CCTCATATGAGCTCCTTTCTCAAATATTTTGGCATTCATATCTCCTCTGCTCGTCTCAATTCTACTCACTTCCAACCACTTATGAGTAAAATTTTTACTCCACTTGATGGTTAGAAAATAAAATTTCTCTCAATTGCAGGTAGAGTGCAATTCTTAAATTTCACTATTGCTAAAACCATTGCTTACTGGATTAGAGGTTCAATCATACCCAAGTCTTATTGTAAAACTATTTCGAGACTTTGCTCTAGATTCTTATTCCATGGTCGGATAGCTGATAAGAAATTACACTTAATTTCTTGGGTCAACACTGTCTTGCCTAGGCGTTTGTGGGGTCTCGATATACCTTTTATTGATGCATATTATCATGTCAGCTAGTGCTCTTTTTTGTGGAGGTTTTTTACTATGGATAGTTTGGCTATCTCTTGGTTTAAAGCAAAGTATTTATCCCCTTAGAAACCTCTCTCTTTTAATTGATGTGAAACGTACATGCGATGGAGTTACTTTAGG
>NW_021503976.1:0-315 GCF_001605985.2 Dendrobium catenatum
AACTCTGGGGTAAACTGCTACTACTGCCCTGACTGTCAATCTGATTGGGACTGTGGCTGGGACTGGAAACCATCTGATCTGTCTGAGGGCCCTTGCCCTTGGGCTGCACTAGGTCACTATCCTGGAGGTGTATCTGTCCTGTGGCCATCCACCTCTCAACCTTGTCCTTGAACACAAAACAATCCTCTAACACATACCCAACATATATGTAGTAAGAACAATAGAGTGGGTGCTCAGTCTGACCCTCCTCCTCCACTCTATTGCTGCTTGAAAATGTAAGTATGTTCTTCTTAGTAAGGAATTTAAAGATCTTCT
>NW_021503977.1:0-273 GCF_001605985.2 Dendrobium catenatum
TATCTGCACTATAAAATAATACTTAAATTTTATTTCTAAGATTAACTTGTATTTTCTTATATTTTTTACAATTAATATGATAGGATTTACACTTGTGGTCAATAAGCCCACGTATGCTATAAATTTCTTATTACACAATTAAAATCACAATATGAAAAAAAATTAAATAAAAATTTAGGCTTTGTTTGAAAAAGCTTTCTTATTGTTTTCTAAAGTAGCTTTCTAATTTAAAATTTTGTATTTCAAAAAAAAAATGTACTAAAAAATTACTTT
>NW_021503978.1:0-11790 GCF_001605985.2 Dendrobium catenatum
ACATATTATATTTGATGAATCTGGAATTTTGAAAGAGCCAAATGTTATAGAAGATGAGATTGAGATTAACTCCAAAAAGATTGATAAAATAAATTTGGAAGAAAATTTAAGATAGAAAACCCTTTGCTTAGAGATTCCAGATTTTCTAAAAACCACCCAAAGGAATTAATTATTGGTGAACCTAGTGAGGGGGTAAGGACTAGGCATGGATTAAACAAAGAAGTCAATCATTCATCCTTTATTTTAATCATAGAACCCACAAATATTGATAAAGCACTTTCGGATGAATTTTGGCTATGCAAAAAGAGTTAAATCAATTTATAAGAAATAAAAATTGTGAATTAACTACAAGGCCAAAGGATCAAAGTGTAGTTGAAACTAAGTGAGTATTCAAAAATAAAATGAAAGACTCAGGAGTAGTCATTTGAAATAAGGCTAAAATAGTAGCTAAGGGGTATAATCAGATTGAAGGGATTGATTTTGAGGAGACATTTGCCTCTGTAGCTAGACTTGTAGCAATTAGGGTTTTGTTAGCCTTTGCATATTTTAGAGAATTTAAATTGTACCAAATGGATGTAAAAAGTGTCTTTTTAAATGGGATAATTCAAGAGGATATTTTTGTAGAACAACCTTCAGGTTTTGAAAATTCTAAACACCCTAATCATGTTTTCAAACTGAAAAAGGCATTATGTGGATTGAAACAGGCACCTAGGGCTTGGTATAAGAGATTGAGCAACTTCCTACTTGAAAGATAATTTGAAAAAGGAAGTGTGGATACAACTCTCTTTTTGAAGAAAATTTAAAAGGATATACTCATTGTATAAATTTATGTTGATGACATCATTTTTTGATCTACAAATAAAAATCTTTGTGATGATTTTTCTAACACAATGAGTAGTGAATTTGAGATGAGTCTAATGAGAGATTTAATTTACTTTCTATGCTTTAGCATTAAGCAAATTGAGGAGGTTACATTTCTTAGTCAGTCAAAGTATGTTAAGGACATCCTCAAAAAGTATGAAATGGACAATGCTAAACCTGTTAGAACACCTATGAGTTCCTCAATTCGGTTGGATAAGGACCCTAAGGGAAAATCTGTTGATCAAAATAAATTTAGAGGGATAATTGGATCTTTGCTTTACTTGATAGCTAACCAACCCGATATCATGTTTAGTGTTTATTTGTGTACTACATTTCAATCAGATCCAAAAGAATCACATTTGATTATAGTAAAAAAGATTTTAAGATATATGTTAGGAACTCAGAACTTAGGAGGTATCCTAAGTTTAGCTCTTCATTTGAAATAATTTGTTATTCAGATTCTGACTTTGCAGGTTGTAGGGTTGATAGAAAGATCACTTTTAGAACATGTTAGTTTATTGGAAAATCTTTAGTTTCTTGGTCCAGTAGAAAACAAAATTCAGTAGCCCTATTTACTGCTGAAGCTGAATACATTGCATTAGGAAGTTGTGTGGCACAAGTACTTTGGTTGAAACAACAGTCAATTTATTTAGGATTAACTATAGGCACTATTCCCATTTATTGTGATAACACTAGTGTTATTTACTTTTCTAAAAATTCTATTCAATATTCAAGAACCAAATATATAGACATCAGACATCATTTCATAAGGGATCATGTATCCAAAGGAGAAATTAAACTCTTTCACGTTTCTACAGAAAATCAACTTGCAGACATTTTTACAAAACCACTAGCTTTGATATTTTCAGTACATTAAGAACAAGGCTTGGTGTGATCGATTTGAATGCTTAATTAAAGTGATTCTACAACATTGATGTGTGTTTTGTTTTTCTAGTTAGTGTTTTCTATATTATTGAGTTTGTGATTTTTTGTATTTTGTATCATTTTTTATTGTGTTTGTGTTTTAGTTTTGAAAAGTTCACACATCTAGATTTTTGAATGCATGCTTGAAAAATTAAGTGAAAATCATCCGGGATAAAATTCATTTCGTACGGGACGAAATTCATTTCGTAAAGGATGAATTGTGTAGTGTATTAACTGTAAGATTTGAACGTTTGTTTACAATTTTTCAGTTTTCATTTTACTATTCATCTGTATGATCATCACGATCGTTCGGATGATCTGTTCAAACGTATGTACGAATGTAGACAGTTAAACGGATGAGGTCAGTTTTGTTATGCATGATCGTACTTATGAACCTATGGTTCATACAGACGAACGCTTAGCGGATTGATGTGGGGGACGGTTTAAACTGCCATTAAAATGATCTTAAATGTCTGATCGTCCAGGATGAACACCTGTTCGTCTGTACGATCTTTTGGTCAAAAGTCTATACGAAAAGGCGCATCGTTACTTGTGTGATTACGAAAAGATGTTTCTTTTTTGGACTCATTCGTTTGTCCATACAAAATTTTGTTCATACGGACGAACTGAAATTCGTATGGGACAAAATTAATTTCGTCTGTATGAAAACACATTTTTCATTAAATTGAAGGCTTTTGAACTCAAATGTCATCACTTCAAATATCCCTTTCAAACTCCTTTTCAACTAGATCTTCTCCATGGCTAGCTCTAGCAAAAGACAAAAAGTACCGGTGAAGGGGCCACCCAAAAACTCTAGTGAAAACTTTCTGTCCTAGGCTAATGAAGAGTCATTCCTTAGATTTACTTTTGTAAATATCACTCCATTTATAGTCCTACAAAAGCAAAACAATTTTAAGGTAATGAATCTTTTTGCTTCCACCCAATTTGGCCATTTTTCACACTTGTCTACTTTTACAATAAGGAGACCTTTCACTACTTTCTTGCAAACATGTCCTTTAATTCTGATCATTCAGTGATTAGGTCTTATGTGTTTAAGAAGAAAGTAGAGATCACTAAGGCAGACTTAGGAATTTTTCTGAACTTAAGGACTGAAGGGATTAGAGCCCATACCTTATCCAATACTTCTGATTTTGACTGGTCTAAAAAAAATAATGTCCTTAGAGAAATTAGAGTAGTAACTCATTTGCCTAGGGTAGCCACTCTAAATCAGAATGCCCGAATCATTCAGCATGTTCTTCGAACTTCCATAATTCCTAAAGCTGGTGATAGAGTCAACATTACTTCTCTTCTTTCTACTGTGACCAATTTGATTATGACTAGCCAACCTATAGATGAAGCCCAATTAATTATTGACTATCTTTATGGACTTTCTGAGATTGGTCATGTCTCCCACAACAGAAAGAAAAACATTGCCTTAGGTCATCTTGTGACTTACATTTTGGAGAAGAAATATGATCTAGTTCATCCAGTTCAAGATTTTGAAGAACCTCTTTACTTCAACGATGGATCCTTTCGAGTAATCTTCAATAAAGATGAACCAAGTGAATAACATGTTATTAGTGACTCAGAGGAGGAACCTGCACCTACTGGTGAACCAAATTATCAAGATTTGGTTCACAGATTTGATCGTTTAGAGACACATTTTGATCAAAGATTTGATCAAATTGAAACTCACTTACAATAGCAGGATGCTCAGTACAATCAGGACATGTGATATATGTGAGAGCAGATAAATGATATAAGTTCCAATATGCTTATGATAAGCAGTTATTTTAAATTTTTTAGTACTCCACCTCCTCCTCCTCCAGATCAGGGCCCATCAGAGTGATTAATGTACTTCCTTATGATCTTCTTTAGTTGATGTGATTGTGATGTGATAGATTGTGATGTATTTTGTTTTAGTTATGTGTTTGTTAGTTTCATTTGAAGTGTTAGCATTTATGTTTTATGTTTTTAGTTCAAATTATAAGTGTATTGATATCATTTCTACTAATTGTAATATTCTTTATCATGATATCAATATAAGATCTCTTGTCTTGATTTTAATCTTGTTTTGAAATGTGTATTAGCTTATACAAAAATACCTAAAAATTTTGATCTTATAAGTGCTATACCTTGAAGTGCAATACAAAATTAAATTCATTAGAAAATATAATTTTTCTAATTTTAAGATATGCTTATAACTTGATATAATTAAGAATGTCAATCTCATGTCTCTTGTTAGACTAATTTAAATTTTCATATTATTATTGCAAATTATGATATTTTCTTATTTTGTCTTTCTATTATCAATGTAAATATTATTGTACTTAGAAAAATTTGAAATTTTAGATTATTGATTTTGGAAAGATTGAGAATACACTTAAAAATGTACAAAAATAAAAAAATAATGCGCAATGGTTCGCAATTTGAAAAAAGCCACAAAATAAGCTCACAAGTAAAAAGATGCACAAAAAAGGTGCCACAAATATTGAAATGACACGCAAAGCGCTACAAGTTATATTTTGTTCAGATTCTTTCCTTAATTTTTTAATCTTTTAATTCAAATTAATCTTATGCACAATTTTATTTCGTATTGAAATTTGAAATATATAAATTTTATATTCATAATTTATGCAATGATATTCTTTATCTCAATGTCTAAATTTACTCATGTTTTTGATAAATCTTCTTTACCATCGATGTTATATCTCTTCTTAAATCCTATGAATCATTCTATTTGCCTAACGAGTTGATTTTATTTAAAAAATTTATTTCAATTACTTTCAAGGATCTCTTTTAAAAGGATTATCATATGATTTTTCACACTTTTGTTTTTTTTCTTCTTCTCTTTTTGTTGTTGTCAACAAGGGGGAAAAAATATTATTTGTTTGTATTTTATTTGCATTTTTTGTTTTCATATCGTATTTTTTTAATTTTAAAAAAAGAGAGATATAAAACCGCCATGCAATGCCTCCTTATTATCACATGTTAATCAATTCTGTGGGAGTTTAGGAGATTCTTAGAATTTTAAAATTATACAAACAATAATTGTTTGGACATCATAAAAAAGTGAGAGATTGTTAAGAGAGTTGCTATTTGTATGTTTTACATTCTTGTAACTTGAATAGTTTTGATAATTTCAAATATTATTGTTTTAAGTATTATATTCTCCTAACACTTTTTGGAAAAATTATTTTTACTCTTGTGTGGACTAATATTTCAGGAAAATTGAACTCCAGACTAAAGAAGACTTCAAATCAAATTCAGCATGAGATAGTTTATAAATTAAAGTTTGTATTTTTCATTGTATTGAGTTTGAGAGAGTATGATTGTAATTGAGTAGTTTAGCACACACACACTTGGAAAGATCTTTAAAAAAAAATCACACTGATCGTTCGGGATGAACCAAATTTGTATGGGACGATTAGGTCAGTTATCCCTTTGGAAGAGCAATGGAACGAAAAGGAAGTGAGAAAATTTTTCTAATTCCTGATCGTCCAGATGAATTTCCGTATTCGTCCCTGGACGATGCTCTCTAGAATCTCACTTTGAACTGTTCGTCCAGACGATTCATACCATTCATCCTTGGACGAAGGCCTCTAGACACTTGAGTTGCACTGATTGTCCAGACAATTCATCCCATTCATCCCAGGACGAAGTCCTTTGGACACATAGGTTAAACTAATCACCGAGTTGATTCATCCTATTCATCTCAGGATGACATCCTTTGGACACAATTTGTCCAGACGAATATTTATGTTCGTCCTTGGACGAAGGCCTCTGTTCCCTTATATTTTGGGACCGTCTTGTAGTTTCGTCATAACGAACCCTTAATATAACTGTTCATCCCAGGACAAACCTATTTCATACGAGACGATGATCGGGTATGAGTTAGTTTGTACCAATATACGTTGGGTTCGTACGCAACTATTTTAACACTATTCGTACGGGACTATCTAACGATCGTTCGGGATGATCTAACGATCGTCCGGTATGATCGACTGTGTACAGACTTGAAATTCAGTAATTTTTGGATGATTTTTTGTGTCTTTCCTATATAAAGTATACTTAAAACTGTCTTGTAATCTTTTTGCCTACTGATCTTCGTGTCAACTGAAGGGAGAGTGAAGGAGAGAGTGTGAGAGAGTGTTTGAAGGAGGATTCTTACTACTAGAGCATAAAGGATTCACTTGGTACTCAAAGGTAAGAATCTCCAATTGTGATTTTTGATTACTTCACTCTTTTCTCTAGTCTTTCTAGATTTCTTGTGAGAAGATCTGTCAAGGAGATCCGGTTCTCTGTCGACACTTGGAGTGTGTGAACATCTGAAGGATACTCTACGTACACATAGAGAGTGTGAACAGCCGAAGGGTTCTCTGCCCACACTTTGAGAGTGTGAAAGGATGAAGGGTTCTCTACCCACACTTGGAGAGTGTGAAAGGACGGACGATTCTCTGCCAACACTTGGAGAGTGTAAATGCTTCTCCGCCTTACTATCGATTATAAAGGAGAGTCACTAGTGGTATTAGTGCAATACTTGGAGGGTGCCTCTGTGGAGTGGATGTAGGTCGTGTTTGACCTAACCACTATAAAACTTGTATGCAAAGGAGAAATTATACTAAATCATGTGTCAAATGAAAATCAAATTGCATATATTTTTACAAAACCCCTAGCCTTTGATACTTTTAGCACATTAAGAATAAGGCTTGATGTGATTGATGTTAATGCTTAATTAAAATTTTTTACAAACTTGATATGTAACTTTGTGTATTTTTTTCTTTTGTATTTACTTACTACGAATCATCAACTGGTTTTAAATTTTAAAATCCAAGAGAACTTTTAAAATTACCAATTCACCCCCCTATTGGTTAGCCTTGGGTTATAAGCTTAGGTTTAACAACCTATTCAAGATTCAACAAGAATCAATAGTTAGATCATCCTGTATAATTTGATTAAATAATATAATAATAATTACTCTCCTAATCACCAAATCAATTTAGATATGACTATCATAAATTGCCCAGTATGATGCATATCATCCTGTATGATTATAACAAAATTTAAAACTTTAAATATTACCTAAATTATGACTGGTGGCTATTTTCATCTTTTATACTAATCATCCTGGATGATATGGACCATCGAATATGATTAATTTAATCACGTGTAATTAGCTAGATGCCCTAATTAAGGTTTTTATTTTTAAATTGATCATTTATAATGATCTAATATCATCCTGTATGATTTAGTCAGAAAAAGAAAAAAATCTCTAACTCACCAAATTTCACCTCCCAAGTGTGTGTCTGCAAGGTTACTTAGTTAGGGTTCCACCATATTCAATATTTGACTCAAGAATGATAAAAAATAAATTGAAATGAAATTATAGATAGGCTCAACCCTAATCTACCCTCTTGAGCTAATTTACATTGCAAGTGATCTTTGTTGACTTAAAAGGTTAGTAAGAAGGGAAAATAAAATAAATATAAAATAATAACAGTGGTAAAGAAATAATAATATTTGTTATCATCAAAATAGAAGTATTTGTATCCAAATTCGCGATAATCTCCCCCTTTTTTATGATGACAGACATGTTGTTAAAAATTTCAGATCAAGCATAATTTTTTTAAAATTAAAGAAAGAAATAATAAAAATTAAAACATAAAAACAAAAGTAGTAAAACACTGTAGATTACACTAAAAATAAAAGAAAATAACCCAATAACTACTCCCCTTTTGACATCACAAAAAGAGGGAATAAGAAAAATATCACACAAAACAAAATACCAAAAAGAGAACAACTACAAAACTAGAACCAAACACTAACAAACTAGTAAAAGAACGAACCCTTATCAGATGGAGGTGGTGGTGGTGGCTACTGAAAGAATTGGTATAAGGAAAAAAAAACTGCTCTCCAAACCAACTCATGTCTAAGTCATGCTTCTACTGTTGCTAGGCTTCGTATGCCTCAAACTGAGCTACATCCTGATCATGTTGTAGCTGCTGCATGGTGATATATAACTAAAATCTGTCATGCCACTAGTTAAACCTTTGAACCAGCTCATTGATCTGGGAGTGCTAGTGGATAGGGACAAGTTCAAGAATTGGTCCTTTCTCTTCATCCTCAGGCTCCTCATGTACATGTTGGCCATGAGTACTTTGAAGGGTGTGAAAGGAGCTATTTGAAAAGAAACAGGGAAGTGATCAGGTGGGGCTATATATTGAAGGTTATAATTTGTCTCAAGGATATATGCAATGAGATGTCCTAAAGCTTGATTTTGTTTTCTTTTTTGGCCAGAATACCTAACGTTGGTTAGATGTTCTATATATCAAATTATGATATTAGCAGCATTGAAATCTTGGTGAGCTAAAATGTTGTAGGTGGTGAGGGACAAAACAAGAGTGATATGAATCCAATCCCCAGCTTTAGGAAGAATATATGAGCGAAGAATATGTTGGATGGTTTGAGCATCCTTAACTAATTTTTTAACTTTGGCTACATGGGTGTTGACATTAATTCTCATTAGGATATGGTTAACAGGCACCTGGTTGAAATTAGGATTTGAGACAATGATATGTATTTTATCACCAGTGGTAAAAAGGTGAAGAAGTAATGCAAATCTTGAGATGCAAATTCTAAGCGCCTCTTATTGACATAAGATTGTAGACCAATGAAGGCTTGGTTGATATGAAGGTATGTGAAAAATTTAAAGAGGAGTTCAGAATTGAAATGGAAGGTTAGTATGAGGAGAGAATTAAGCGTTGTTCTGGCAAAGAGATAAAGTACCAAAAAAATTAAAAGTACTTTGATCAATAGTTTTTGAAAAGGTTAAGCCAGCATTCTTATAGCAGTGGTAGGCCACTTTATCAGCTTCTTCGATAAAACAAAGAATCATTTCCCTCCTAGATGAACTACCTGCCTGCATCATAGATCTTTTGCCACTCACCATTTGCAAGACTTGAGAGTTTGTGTGAAATGGAGGAAAGATTGGAGGATTTTGTGGTGAAGAAAATGGTGAAAAATAGTTGTTTATATAAGGTCGAAAAAATCATCCACACCGATCAAGGTATCATCCACGACGATCGGGTGCAATCATATCATCCAGGCCGATCAGATATTATCTCAGATGATTAGACATAGGCGATCATATAAAGGAGTCAGACTGGATGACCATAAACTAAATGCATTGTATAGAACAAATACGTGGATCATCCAGGAAGATGTGTAATAATTGATCATCCTAAAAAATTTAAATCATCTAACTATTTTTGCCATGTAGATCATCATGGCCGAAATAAGGATCCTCCAGGATGATCACCAAAAATTAACACAATTTCAGCCGTTGGATGTATTTGTATCGGGGAGATGTATTTTTGTTCATATCATACAGGATGATGTGGATCATCCTAGATGATGTGAAAAAAAAAAAAAAAAAAATAGAATGAGGAAAGTGATGATCAAGATTTTCACATGATAAAAATAAAAAATAAAATAAAATAAAAAATTCAAAAGAGCACAACAATAAAAAAGAATCACAAAAAAAAAAGATAACCCATTTTTATCAACCAACATTAAAAAATGATAAATTTCTCTTGTGATTGGATTAAAAATTAGTAAGAAATAAATTAACAACACTGAAATATGAAAATAGTTGAACAACTGATCTTGTTAACCCTAGCTCGGACACCTTACAGGGTAAAATTTTTTTAAATAAAAAAATCTAACTCAAAAAATAAATTAGATAAAAATTTGATATATTAAAAACTTTATTTTAGAAAAATATATGATAAAATAATATAGCAAAGTAATTAGTTAAAATTATTAGTTTCAAAAATAAAGTGTTTGAAGATATAGATTGACACATGAATTCTTCTAAAACTTAAAGGTTTGAAAGAGAAGAACTTATTTCTTTGTGGGCTCATTTTATGCTTCTTATTAGTTGTTTGACACACTTTGCACATCTTTTATTTTTTGATACACTTTGTGTATCTTTCAATTTTTTGGCGATCATTACGCAACATTTTAATTTTGTTTTAAGCTCATTTTGTGCCTCTTATCATTTATGAGCTATTTCCCTTTTGAAACCTTTAAAGACTCTCAGTTGTGAGAATATCTTTCAGATATAAGAGAAGAAAAACTCACTCTCTAATATAAGGGAGAAGAAACCATAAATCATAATCATATTCATATGATAAATGTAACAACCTGATCATGAAAACTTCAAAGTGATTTAATTACTTTGAACATTATTCATATGAGATAAATTACTATAAGAAGATAGAAAATATCTCAATTTCAAATTCCAACTTTTAATTTAATATAGATTTTTTCCTTAAAAAGAAAATTACATAGCTAAAGGAGCCAGAGGAATAGAAACAATCAATAGTGTTTCTTGTTACAGTCCATGACCCCTAGTCTGAGATTTTGATGATGACAAATAATGTTGATTGAATTATTATTTATTGAATAGTTTTGATTTATGCTCTAATATGCAAGTACTAATATTTTAGGGAGATCACAAATTACTCAGGATAATAAGAAAACTCAAGACTAGATAGAGTAGGATTTAGAGTTTATAACCTTGTAAATTTTCTTTTATTATTATTATTTTTCTTGAGTCTGGCCACAAGTTGTATGCAAGACTGAGCAACCACACACACACACAGGGGGAGAGGTTTTTAAAATGAAGAAAAATTTTTCTCTATTGATCATATTGTATGAGTTTCAATTGTACTGTATGATATGAATTGGCTCAATGGCTATATATAAACAAGTCATACTATATGATGCCTATCATAATGTACGATGTATTTCTAATTAAAAACCTTGGCTGCCTAATTAATTTATGTAAGTTCTTAATTAATAAATTTTGAAATGATCTTAATGTACGATCCTATTATACTGTACGATATTTTGAATACTTACTTAAATTAACCCCCAAGATTAGTCAATAAATCAAGGATTAATTTTAGATTGGCTATCATATTGTACGACATGGTTTGTAACATAGGATCAACCGAGATAATTTTTGATCATCCCGGACATCGTACTGAACGATCCCTTGATTTTGAACTAATCGTACTATTCAAAGTGGTTCGTACCATACGACGTACAGTGACGAGTTTTCATCATCCTTGTAATCATCCCATACGAATAGAAGGTATTTACATATCGTACTCGATGATGCTATATCATATTGTATGATATTATTCAGAAATGTTGTCTGTTCGTAATCCTTCATACCAGGATGAAGGCTATTTTCAACTGATCGTACTATACAACATTGGATCGTACTAAACGATCATAGTGGCTAAATTAAAATTTTTAAGGTTTCTTGGAGTCTGATTTAAATATCTAAATTTTTATCTTTTAAAAAAAAATATGTGAAAGAGGAACGTGATTAGTGGGGTATTCCTTGAGAGAGAGATCTTGAGAAGATTTTAGGGTTTGTGAGAGGAAGGAGAATGTGGGATTTGTGAGGGAGAAGAAGTGTGATGGAGATCACACGATTTCTCCTAGCTTGCTGCATGTTCCTCCTCGAATGGCCCGAGAAGATCTTGTGGGAGGCTCTCTGCGGGGGAAATTCTTCTATATCCGTGTCCTCTGAGATACTTTGCCTTCTTTAGGAGGGAGAAAAATGAGAAGGTTTGCTACCGTCAGTAGGAGAATGACATAGTGCTTGGCACTCCGCCATGCCGAGTTGGTGAAAGTGAGGTTTGTAAAGGTTTCTCCACTTTGCTGTGGGGGAAAAAATGAGAATTACTGTTTAGTAGTGAAATTCTTGGAGTGGAGGACTCTGGGGAATGGACATAGGTCAAGTGACCGAACCACTATAAATTCTCTGGTGTGATTTTTCCCTTACTACACTTTATTTATGTTTTGCATTTTATTTTCTTTAAAATTGCTTGGTAAAAATCATAGTGAAATTCTTTATTGAGCTAGTTAATTTTTCTCTACCTATTTTTGCTAATTATGTTTTAAGCATTTCGTATCAATTAATTTTCT
>NW_021503979.1:0-220 GCF_001605985.2 Dendrobium catenatum
GCTTTGCCGATGTGTTCCCTGATGACTTACCTAACCAGCTTCCACCCCTTCGGGACATACAACACGCAATAGATTTAGTGCCGGGAGCATCCTTACCCAACCTCCCCCACTACCGTATGAACCCGACTGAGCATTCGGAACTGAAGAAACAAGTCGATGAGCTCCTTCAGCGAGGATTCATTTAGGAGAGCCTTAGCCCGTGTGCTGTACCTGCCCTCTT
>NW_021503980.1:0-6305 GCF_001605985.2 Dendrobium catenatum
CTAATTTTACCCAAATCAGTTAGTGTAGCTCCTAAAATAAATTATTAAAGCTATAGATGTATTTAGCTTTGATAATTATTTTTGAAAACCTAGGGAGGCTTTGATGTGGCCAAACTAAGTGAGTCTGAAGCACTTGTATTCATTTACAAATGATTTAAAATTTCACTTTATTTGGAGGTCATTTGGTCAATCATTTAATGAACCCAAGATTCTTGTAATAATTGACCAAGGAACTTTAAAAATAAATAATAAATTCATTTTAATTCTTAAAATTATATTTAATACATCAAAATTCTTAGAATTGAAAGCATAATAGAGAAAAGATAAAATCCCCTTAAAACTAACCCAAAATAAAATTTATTTTAATAATAAAGAAAATCAAATACTTAAATAAAATAAATACTTAAAATTATATAAAAACCCCCAAATAAATTTCAAACACTTGAAATCATCCTTAGGTTTATTTTATTATTTATTATTTAGTTTAGTTTAGTTTATTTATTTATTTATTTTATTATTTTATTATTTTAATTATTTAGTTTCTTTAGTTTAGTTTAGTTTTGATTATTTATTTATTTTTAGTTTAGTTGGTTTAGTTGTTAGTTTATTTAGATTTGTTAGGTTAGTTTAGAATTTATTTAATATTTATTTATTAGTGTTTATTATTTATGTACTTTTATGTTTAGTTAGTTTATTTTATTAGATTTTTATTTTAATTTAATGGTTTAGGTTTAGTTTTGTTACTTTATTTAGTATTAGTTTAGTTATTTATTATATTATTATTAAATAGTATTTTAGTTTATTAGTTTAGTTTTTTTAGTTAGTATTTTTATTTTTAATTAGTTATTATGTTTGTTTGATCTAGTTTTAGTTTGTAGGGTTTAGGTTTAGTTTATTAGTTTAGTTTAGTTAATTATTAATTTTATTATTATTTAGTTTATTTATTATCATTTTTATTAGTTAGTCTTAGTTATTTTAGTTTATTATTATTTTATTTTATTTTAGTTTTATTTTAGTTATTATTTTTTATTAGTTTATTTAGGTTTAATTTAGGTTTAGGATTAGTTTAGTTTAGTTTATTTTTTTATTTAGTTTAGTTTTAGTTTATTAGTTTAGGTTTAGCTCTACTTAGTTTATTATTATTATTTATATATTTATTGGTTTATTTTAGTTTAGTTTACTATTTATTTTATTTATTTTTATTTAGTTTACAAGTTTTAAATTAATTAATTTATTTTATTATTAGTTTAGTTTATTATTTTTGTTAGTTTAGTTAGTATTTATTTGTTTAGTTTAGTTTTATTAATATTTTTAATTTTTAATTTATTTTGTTTAGTTATTTTATTATGTTTATTTTGTTATAGTTATTATTAGTTAGTATTATTATATTATTTATTTTTTGTTTGTTATATCTTTAGTTTAGTTATTATTATTTTATTTTATTTTGTTATTATTTATTTATTAGTTTAGTTTAGTTTATTTAGTTATTTATTTATTTTAGTTTAATTTATTTTAGTTTTAGTTTCTATTATTATTAGTTATTTTATTATTTATGTAGTTTTGTGTTAAATATTTATTTTAGTTTTTTTAGTTTTGTTTGTTATTATAGTTTAGATATTATTATTTTATTTTTATTTAGCGTTTAGGTTTAGTTTAATTATTTATTTTAGTTAGTTTATTTAGTTTATTATTTTTTTGTTTGTTTTTGTTTATTAAGTTTAAGGTTTAGTTTAAGGTTTAGGTTTTGGTTTAGGTTTAGTTTATTTTTTAGTTTAGTTATTATTTGTTTATTATTAGTTTATTTATTAGTATAGGTTTAGTTTTAGTTTTTCTAGTTTTTTATTTGGTTTATTTTTTTATTATTTAGTTTAATTTATGGTTTAAGTTTAATTTAGTTTAGTTTTGTTTATTTATTAGTTTATTTATTTGTTTTTAGGTTTTTGGTTTTAGTTTAGTGTTAAGTTTAATTTAGTTTATTATTATTTTTAGTTTAGTTTAGTTTAGTTTATTATTTATTTATTAGTTTTTTTTAGTTTTATTATTATTATTATTATTTATTTAGTTATTACTTTTTTTTATTATTTGTTTAGTTTAGTTTATTAGTTTACTTTAGTTTAGTTTTCATTTATTATTATTTATCTATTATTAATTTAGTTTAGTTTAGTTTTATTATTTATTTTAATATTTAGTTATTATTTTTAGTTAATTAGTTTAGTTTATTAGTTTATTATTTTATTTATTTAGTTATTTAGCTTAGTTTTGTTTGTTATTTTGTTATTTTTTATTTTATTAGTTTATTTATTACTATTATTTTTTAATTTAGTGTAGTTTAGTTTCGTTTAGTTAGTTATTTTATTAGGGTTTTTGTTTAGGTTTAGTTAGTTTTTTTTTCGTTTCGGTTTAGTTTATTAGTTTATTTAACTTATTTTTTATTTTTATTTATTTTTCTAGTAAGTTTAATATTTAGTTTAGTTTAATTTAGGTTTAGTTTATTAGTTTAGTTTATTAGTTTGTTTATTTTTTTGTTTAGGTTTAGGTTATTTTAGTTTCATTTAGTTTAGTTTTGTTAGTTTATTATTTGTTTATTTATTATTAGTTTAGTTTAGTTATTATTTTATTTACTATTTATTTTTTTTTAAGTTTAGTTAGTTATTTTTATTTAATTTTTTGTTTAGTTTAGTTATTAGTTTATTATTTATTTTAATTATTTTTATTTATTATTTACTTTTATTTTATTTTTATTTTTTTAGTTTATTATTATTATTTATTTCTTATTTTAGTTTATTTTATTATTTTTTAATTAAAACCCATGGAGGGGCATACGCGTTAATAAATAAAAATGATTACAAGGTCATTAAGGGAGACCACCAGCTCACTACTACTCGAACGAGCTACAAAATAAAGTAAAAGAAAACCTATGAGAAAATAGTCTCCACTAAATAAAAATACAAGGCAACCTAGAAATATTCTAAAGATGCTATAGTCAAGCATCCAAAAAGAATGATCAAAGAAAGAAATGAGCACGATCTCTCTAAAAAAAAAAAAACTTGATGTTACGCCATAAATCACCTCCACCTACAAAATAAAACGTTGCAAAAACGCAACTATAACTCCAAAAATTATAAGTTAACCATAAATGATAATCTAAAAAATAAGCCAATACCAAAATAAGAATAACAAAGTTTGCATGATATAATAGTAATCTCCAAATCCTACCACCCGTTAAGCCAAAAGAGGATAAAGACTTATAGAGCTCAGAGTAGAATTAAAACAAGAAGCCTTATTAAGGCAATCCAAAAGCTACTCAATCCTACCCTCAGCATAAATCAAGAACATCTCAAAAGGCCCCAAACAGCAAAGGTCAAAGTCCCTAGAAGAGCAATACTCAACCTCCAGAAGATCACCAACACCCAGCCAAAAAAGAAGCCCCCAACTAAACAATAAAAATAGGTTAGACAGATACCAAGCCAAATTCCAACAACCAAAGAAGACACACACTCTCTTGTAGGTAACCGCAAAACAAAAATAGATCCAACACATCCCCAAATTCCAGCTAAACTCTCACGGATACCCCCAGCCTGCTAGAAGAGCAACGTGAAGGTAAGAGATCGATAATGCACAAGCCATCAGTCACATAACATATGCAATCACAGCTCAAGTCTAAATCCATAAAGACAATAACTAAATTAAAATCCACAGAGAAATGTCCACAACTATTCAGCAAAAGTAGGACAGGATAATACCCAAATAAAAGGAGCAGCACAAATATAGCACATAACTCTAAACTGATGGAAGATCCTCGGTCGCAAGTAACCTAGCTAATATTATCATGATACTGTTTGGGCTACTTTGGGGTTCTTGCTTGACGCTTTGGGGGGAAAAAAAATTCCCTTAAGTGGTTTGGAATTTTGTTTGGGAAATCTTTTTTGGTGTAATTATAAATATTTAGTATTTTCCTTATATTGCTTTTTTCTCTAGATTTTTTTCCATATCCCAAATAGAGAAAGATATTTTGTCTGTTTGCAATGTAACCTTTTGCATGGTGAGTATTATGTTTATTTTGAATCGCATCATTAAAGGGGGAACTAGAATCGGTGTGGTCCTCGTCGTATTTTTTTTGGATCTTTGATTTGTCTTTTGGGTGACCATTCTTGTGCACAGATAAGCATATAATATTTATAAGTTTCATTATATCTTTTTGCTAGTATAGGAACCTCGAGGCTGTGGTTCTTCATTTTGGTTTCTTTTGTATAGATCGTTCTGAGCATGTTTGTATTGGAGCTTGGGTCCCTTTAAGGACCTTGTATTAAATTTTTATTATTAACAACGTAAGCCCCTCGGTGGGGTGTGTTTCAGACTAAAAATAAAAAAAGAAAAGAAATCATACTTTCACCTATATGTAAATTGAAATGAACATTTATTAGCAAATGTAGTGAGTCATAAATACGTAGAGGAAGGTATTCATATCCCAACTACCCAAGTGATAATAAGACAGCTAAGAACAAACTTTAAAAGAACACCATCATCACATCATAGGACACAGTGCTTTAGAAATAACTTAATCAATTGCATAGATAATCACACCAGCTATACACAACAACCTTAGTCTTAAAAAAAATCCAATAACAGAATGGAATGGAATCAAAAAGAGGAATAAGATAGGAAGCGATATAGAAGAAAAAGTAGAGAAGTGATGGGATGTACGGGATAGAGATTGAAGAAATCGGAAAAAAAATAGAAGGAAATAAGAAGGTGTGGGGAGGGTAGGATCGGAGGAGAAGATATGAAGATAAGGCGAGAGGAAGAGGTAGAGGAGCGCTGCGGGGAGGTGGGAGAGGGGAGGAAAGAGAAACATGAAGAAAAAATTAGATGTAAGATTTAGAGAAAGAATATTGAGAGAAAAGAATAAGGTGAGGCGGCGTGATCAGAAGAATTTGTTGGAAAAGGAGTAAGAGTTCACTTACAAATGGATGAGTAGAAGCTGAGCCTAGGTGCAGGGGGGGTGGGCACCAAATGGAGCACTTAGGAAAGTGGGGGGGAGGAACTGGTTTTGGCCTGGTAGGGCTGCGGGCCGGCAGTGGAATTGCAGGGCATGGGAAATCTAGAAGAGTAGGGAAGGGAAGTTGGAAAGAGATTCAGTTTCGGCCAATCTCGGCTATTGTGCCAGAAACGCGAGGAGGAATGAATGGAGGAGAGTAGAGAGAGGGATGGTGGTTTATTTGTCTTACCTAATGGTGTAGTCATGTCCTTGGAGAGTCAACAAAGAATGTGGGGGCCTTTTAATCTTTTGGAGCCCTCATTTAGTACCCGAATGGAGAAGCCGATGAGGGGAATGTGAATACGGACCTTGCGGGCGTACGCCTTATCTCTCTACGAATGAGAGAGAACTTGAGCGGTTGTTCTGCAGGGAGGGGGTAATGTGTCTGCATGCCTAAGCCAAAAGTAGAAGAGATCCCCTTTCCCATCATTCATTTCTGTGGTCTGGAGGGCAGTGTGAACATTGGGTGCAGGATGCGAGGGACAGCCTGCAAAAACTAGGGGCAGAATACGATACGACTCAAATCAATTCAGCTCTGGAATCATTTTCGCTGATTATTAGAAATAAGGTTTGAATTAAATTAAAATTTTAATAGACACATCCCCAAGAGGATATTTGGGTAACACGTTTTGCTTGGTTTGAATTCCGATATGCACTCCAGTTTAAGAAATATCAATTTTGAGTCCTATTGATTTTAATTAATAAATTTTTGTTGCCACAATAGATTTGATTAATAAAAAAAAACTTTAATTACGTTGGTTAACCCAAATTGGGCTCGACAAGGGTTCAAGGGGCATCAGATTGACGTTTTAAATAAAAACTATATGAGTCTAATTTGTGAAGACTCGATTCGTTGTTGATTCAGACCCAATTGGGCTCGTCGAAGCCAATAAGGTCGACTGAGGATGCTCGAAATTATGGCTAGGATAAACGTATAAAGAATGGTGCATAAAATAAGGTCAAATCATTAAAACTATAATAATTGTTCTATTGAGTATTATCAATTGGTGAAATAGTAGTAAAGGAACAAATAGATGGTTAAACCAAACATTCAGTAAAGACTATTAAAAATCCTTATCAATGCAGTAAGGGAGTTGTTATATATTGATGTAAGTGAACTAAATTACAATACACTTCTATATAGTAACTTCATATAATCGTAGTCTAATCACATTGCTCAGTCAATCACATAATCAAATCATCAATAATAAATGCTATAATGAATAAAACCCATGATAATGTACATAGTAAACATTATATATAGGTA
>NW_021503981.1:0-328 GCF_001605985.2 Dendrobium catenatum
CAAAATCACCATAGAAAAATAAGTGCAGAAAAATTAAGTGCGGAAGGAAGAAAAAGAACACAAGGGTTTATAGTGGTTCGGTCAACTCGACCAACGTCCACTCCCCAGAGGCACCCTTCGAGTATTACACTACCAAAGTGACTCTCATGTTGCTCCCACAGTAAGGCGGAGAAGCCCTTAAAAAAACTTCCTTTTTGCCACCCCGGCAAGGTAGAGAACCCAACTCCTTTTGCTTCCTCTTGAAGTAGGCAGAGAACCTCGATCAATCGCTGAAGCTTAACTCTCCCAACTCTTCCAAGGATAAGAGACTCTAGTGGAAGAAGAAGTG
>NW_021503982.1:0-207 GCF_001605985.2 Dendrobium catenatum
TGTTTGGTAACATATTTCCGGATTTATGGCAGTTAGGAATTTAAAATTTAAACATATATTTATGAGATAAATATCATTGCATAAAACATCATTAAACAAACTTGAGTTCTCACAAAATGATCGAAAATTCAATAAAGAGCAAAGTACAAAGCAATATTGCACCAAAATGACAAATCCGGTGTAAAAGGAATGCTTCATTCTGATTTT
>NW_021503983.1:0-348 GCF_001605985.2 Dendrobium catenatum
TTTGGAGCAAAAGGATGAAGTGGACTAGAAGGATGTACCTGCAAAAGGTGAAGCCCAATGTCCATTCAAAAGTCAAGAGCCTGAAGAACCCCACAAGTATAGTATGTAAATTTGACTGGGTTGTATAATGGCAGGCAACTCAGCTGCCAAATCTGGTTGTAATAATGTGGACTCTTTTCATTACTTGTAATTTATTCATAAATAAAAGCATGTGTTGAAGTGTTTACTGGGTGCGCAATAGAAATGCATCTTTTTCCTAGGTTTATTTCTTTGCTTTTGCTTGGGAGTGGCTTGGACTTTTGATGCGGTATGCTCTTAGGACAAAAATAAGATTTCCACCCATTAAAA
>NW_021503984.1:0-928 GCF_001605985.2 Dendrobium catenatum
ATAAGCACTGTCAAAACGCACCCCACAAATGTAATGCTTTCATATTTTTTCAAAAAAAAAAAAATCATTAACTAAAACATAGTTTATATCTGCAAGTAACAAAATGAGCTCCATGAAGAAAACAATTGTCTCACCCCTCCATTAGCAAGAGCAATGGCCATGATAGCAGCGGCCTCCATAACCCAAGAAAGAGGGTTCCACATAAATCCAAGGAACTTGAGAATCCTGCTCTCCTGTTAAAGGAAAAAAATCTGCAAACAATATAACACACAAAATCAAGAAAAAAAGAGATGTTTCCATGGAAACCTCCTTCTCCTCGAGCTTGTTCGGGCCGAAAATGACAAGCCGCTCCTCTGCCGAGTTGCTGCTGAGCCCTTCCTGGCTGCATCTCAGTTGCTCAAACACCTCTTCAATAGGTATATTTTCCTGCAGATTCCAATAAAATCTCGCAAAAAAAACCAAAAATCCAACACCAAAACTCAAATAAAAAACAATACAACAAAAACTGCATCTCAAACCAAATCGACGGCCTCCTTGAGGACAGCATCAAGTGTCATTGCGCTCTCCCCCATCTCCTTCTCCTCCTTCCCTTCCTGCCACCAAACTCTATGCCGCTGCTTCTATTAACGATGCCAGCAGTGGAATTACACGCAGGCTACACACCTTAAAAAAGATAAAAGAAGTTTTTTTGGCTTTACCTTTTGCTTTTAAGTTGTGTTTCTTTTTCTCAAAACAAAACAAACACCTTAAAAACAAAAGGTAAAGCCGAAAAAAGCTTTCTTTCTCCTTTTATACACCAAAACCAGACCAAAAAAGAGTAAGAGAGTGAGAGGTTGAGGCACCTGCACGAGCTGTCACGCCAAACCCTTCTAAACAGATCGATCAAAGAGAGCGGAGAGCAAGATGTGCATGTAACTAGGGTTTCGTA
>NW_021503985.1:0-849 GCF_001605985.2 Dendrobium catenatum
TTATTATGAGTTGTTAGATAGGTGGTACATTCAATTTAGAGTTTTCTATGAAAAGTTATAATTTTTAGAAGTTTTGACCTAGTTTTGAACTAAGGTCACCTAAAATGTTGACTCCTTGATTTTGACCAAATTATGGAGGTTTAATATTTTTAGAGAACACTAGATTCTAATTGAAGTCATTAGCCATTGAGTTTGATTGGCTTAAATTTTTCTATAATTAGTAGTGGATTTTAGAAGACATACATATTCGTAAGGATTACCAAATTATTACAACTAAGGGGCTGCTTAAGGATTTGAACCCAAATGAGTCCCAAACTCCTTGAGATCAGTTCCAAAGGTCATAAATGACCTAAGGACAGATCATCAAGTGTTTAAAGCCGCTTTTGAGATTTTTTATGTTTTTTTTTTGAATTAGTAAAGCTGGTTAACCTTTGATTTTACATAAGGACTAAATTAAGACAAATCTAGAAGTCAATTTAAGAGGGTTTCAATTCTCATTGATTATGAGATTAATTAGGGACAATTATAAACATTTAATAGATTTTATGAGTTAAAGACTGTTCATTATCAATTGATTAGGGTTAATAGGCCATTTATAAGAAGGATTTCTGAGGCTCCTTCTCGGGGAACAAAATGAACTCCAAATTTGATGGAATTTTGACCATAGGATCACCTGACCCTAAGGACTAAACCAATCAAATTTGAGCTCAAATGGAGTACTCTAAGGTGATTAACTAAACCACCCAAGGTGAGCTCTAAGTCACCTGATCTATCCTAAGCTAGGATTGGGGCAAAATCAGTGGCTCTACACACCTTATCCTACACATCATCATCACACAAAGAATCATA
>NW_021503986.1:0-1243 GCF_001605985.2 Dendrobium catenatum
CTCTTGTGTGGACTAACATTTCAAGATAATCGTACTCTAGACAAATGAAGACTTCAAATCAAATTCAGCATAAGATAGTTTGTAAATTGAAGTCGGTATCTTTTTCACTTTATTGAGTCTGAGAGAGTGTGATTATAATTGAGTAACCTAGCGCACACACACTAGGGGAGATCTTTGAATGTCAAATTTTTTTTATACTGATTGTACGGGACGATCAAGTTAATTATACCCCTCGGAGAGCAATGGAACGAACAGGAAGGGAGAAAATTTTTCTAAGTCCTGATCGTCCAGACGAATTTTTCCAGTTCGTCCCTGGACGATGTCTTCTGACTTCTCACTTCATGCTGTTCGTCCAGACAAAATGCCTAATTCGTCCATGGATGATGTTCTCTGTTTTCAAGTTTACACGGTTCGTCCAGACGAAATGTCCTGTTCGTCCCTGGATGATGTTCTCTGACTTCACAATTTTAATTATTGTCCAGACGATTTTACCCTGTTCGTCCCCGGACGAAGTGCTCTGGATTCATGCTTCATACTATTCATCCAGACGAACATGAACATTCGTCCCAGGACGATGTTCTCTGTTCCTTAAACATATGGACTGTTTGCAGTTATGTTTCAACGAGGCTTTAAAATAACCATTCATAGCGGACGAACATAGTTCGTACAGGACAATGATCGGGTACAAAGTCATTTCGTCCCAATGCACATAGAGTTCGTACTTAACAGTTTTACACTGTTCGTACGTACGAAATTACAATCGTACGGGACGATCAAGTACGCACATATTTGAAAAATTGCAGTTTTTGGACGGTTTTTCGTGTCTTTCATATAAAATGTCCACTTAAAACTCTCTTAATCTTTTGGTCCACTAGTCTTCGTGCAAATCGAAGAGAGAGTGTGAGAGAGTGTTTGAAGGAGATTTCTTACCACTGGAGCGTGAAGGATTCACTCGGTACTCAAAGGTAAGGATCTTTATTTTTGAATTGTGATTACTTCACTCTTTTCTCTTGTCCTTTCAGATTTCTCGTGAGAATATCTTGTCAAGGAGATCCGGTTCTCTGTTGACACTCGAGGAGTGTGAACAACGAAGGGTACTTTGTCTACACTTGGAGAAGTGTGAAAGGACGAAGGGTTCTCTGCCTACACTTGGAGAGTGTGAACAGCAGGAAGGTTCTCTGCCTAGACTTTGAGAGTGTGAACAGCGGGAGGTACTCTGCCTACACTTGGATGGTGTAAAAGG
>NW_021503987.1:0-307 GCF_001605985.2 Dendrobium catenatum
ATCCTGGACGATCATTAGATCGTACAGACGAACTACACTAAAAACTGCTCTCAAAACGTTTCATATCACGCAAACTGAATTTTACACACATTGTCCAGTACGAAAAAATTCGTCCCGGACGATTTCCACACATTTTTTGATTTTTGAATTTTTTATTGAAGAAAATCAAACAAAACATTCAAAACACAGAAAACAAAGACAAAACCACAGACTCTAAAATAAACTCAATCAAAACACTCAAAAATTACAAAATTCAAAACAAAAATCAAAGACAAATAAACTAAGAAAACATAAATATCAATGTTAC
>NW_021503988.1:0-353 GCF_001605985.2 Dendrobium catenatum
CTCTCTCTCCCTCTCTCTCTTTCTCTCCTCAAGGCCCTTCTCAGGTTAAGGCAGTAGCCAAAGGTTTTCAAAAACATTAAATAAGAGTTCTTAAATAGAAGAGCTTCAAAGGAGCTCATTAATTGCAAGTTATCGACTTTATCGTCCAGGCCGATATGGGCATTGGCCTGGCCGATCAGTACAAAACTCAGAAGATCGGCCAGAGCATCGCCGTAGATGCAAGACTGGACGATTGAAAATTGGCTTGATCGTCCTGGCCGATCAGTTCAAATCAGAGGAAAATTGTCCTGAGAATAGCCCTGGATATGAGCTGGCTGATATTTATCGTCCTGAAGTTACTTAAGGTTTTTGAC
>NW_021503989.1:0-691 GCF_001605985.2 Dendrobium catenatum
CCGCAAATCCAGCATTTTTATTACCAGATCTGAATGACCCTGTGCTGATGGAGAGCCTCGAGACATAGATTGCTGCGTTAACGAGTCTGACCAAATTATTTGTAGATACGACGTGATTTGCTTGACTATTGAAAATCTTCACTTATTTCTCTCTTGACCATTGCTTCCATCTTCATACAAAATTCCCAACTCATACTGGAGGTTGTCGTTAACAGATTATTGATTTACTTTATCTTCTTCTTCTTATTTGTGGTCAATAGAACCTCTATTCATATAATGCTTATCAAGGAATGCTGTAAATGTTGTTATTATGGAATGAGTGAAAGGCCGCAGAAGGAACCCTAGTGCCTTCCCAAGGAAAAAGTTAAAGATAACTATGAAATACTAGACAAATTGCTGGAAGGAGTGGAACCAACCTAAGTTCTCAATGGAGGGCCCAAGTGATAAATTTATAAAAAAATAAAAAATAGATATAAGAGTGCAAAAATAATTTATTTTGCTCATAATCGTTTTTCATAGATTTGTTTGTTAGTGTTAAAAAAGTTCAACATAATTGAATGAAAATAGTGGGAAGTCAAGAGGCTTTCCGATTTTCGGCGGGGTGAAATTGTGTGAAAAAAGGTCAGCTAGGGGTAAAAAATAAAATTCAGCGGGCGGGTAGATTACAAATAACCCTTACAATTTCACCCCT
>NW_021503990.1:0-211 GCF_001605985.2 Dendrobium catenatum
TTATTATTATTCAAACAAAAAAGAGAAAGTTTTCAAAAAAAAAAAAGGGAGAAAAAGAACAGGAAAAGGGAGAGGGGATTTTTGTGTTCGTTGCCATCGCTGTCGCCCCGACACCGCCGTTTCGCTCCTCGCAAAGGTATAATATCCTTAAAACTTAGAAAATCTTGAATCCCATTTTTGACACTCACGGCACGCCGGGGGACCACCCTAC
>NW_021503991.1:0-459 GCF_001605985.2 Dendrobium catenatum
AACAGGCGACGGAGGTCAGAAGGACCGTAGTCGGAAGGAGACCGGGGTCAGAAAGATCGTTTTCTGGTGATGGAGGTCGGAAGGACCATAGTAGGCGACGGAGGTCCGAAGGACCGTAGTTGGCAAGAGACTGTGGTCAGAAAGACTGTTGTCTATTGATGGAGGTCGGAAGGACCATAACAGGCGACAGAGGTCAGAAGGATCGTAGTCGGAAGGAGACCGAGGTCAGAAAGACCGTTTTCTAGTGATGGAGGTCAGAAGGACCATAGTAGGCGACGGAGGTCCGAAGGACCGTAGTTGGTAGGAGACCGGGGTCAGAAATACTGTTGTCTGTTGATGGAGGTAGGAAGGACCATAGCAGGCGACAAAGGTCAGAAGGACCGTAGTCGGCAGGAGACCGGGGTCAAAAAGACCGTTTTCTGGTGATGGATGTCGGAAGGACCGTAGTCGACAGGAGAC
>NW_021503992.1:0-242 GCF_001605985.2 Dendrobium catenatum
TCAAAACACAGGTCATGAAAAAAGGTTTGTAACAATCTCCCCCTTTTTGATGATTGCAAAACACTACGAAACCAATAAGCAGTAAAAGTTCAGGATCGATAGAAAAGGAACATAATAAATTTCTCCCCCTTTTGACATATTAAAAAGGAGGGAACACATAAGAACAATAGAAAATCAAAATGTTTTTATTTTTTGTCAAGGCATAAAAATGATATAGTATTCCATGTGATTGATTTAAAAAC
>NW_021503993.1:0-307 GCF_001605985.2 Dendrobium catenatum
CATTTGGATTTATATATGAAATAAGTTGCATTTCTGTTGGGATTGGCTCATTTGTTGGGATTGGATCTTTTGGTGGGATTGACTCATTTGGTGGGATTGGATCTTTTGGTGGGATTGGATCTTTTGGTGGGAGTGGCTCATTTGGTTCATTGGGGCTGTAAGGAGGGATATCTGATTTATGTCTCTTATTGGAAGATGAAGAGTAGTTAACAGATCTTTTCTGAGGAACTAGTTTGCTCTAATCAATGTAATTATTAAGCTTGACCTCAACAACTCCAACTCTCTTAGTAAGATCTTCAAACTTTGT
>NW_021503994.1:0-241 GCF_001605985.2 Dendrobium catenatum
ACTCATAATAATGTCTAATATTTATTAAAAATATTAGAATTCTAGAAAATCATTAAATTCAAAAAGTCAACAAATCAGTCAACCATAGGTCAAAACTAGTTCAAAACTTCAAACCTTCGTAATAAAATATAGAAAAATCTGATTTTAACGTACTTACTGTCTAACAGATCGTAGTAAGGTCTAGTATTTTAATAAAATATAAATATTCCATAATTTGAGCTTAATCAAAAAGTCAATTTTC
>NW_021503995.1:0-269 GCF_001605985.2 Dendrobium catenatum
GAATGCATTGGAGTGGATGTGGGTTTGATGCATAACGAGAGCGTTTGGGATTTCAGGGAATGATAATGTGAAGGGAAGCTTGACCGACAACAAGAGATTTAGGATTGTTTTGTTAGGCCGGTTCATCCTGAATCGGCCCAGCCGGCTCTCAGTTTTTCTACAGAAGGCAGACGCAGTCCGCCTCCCTTGGTTTTGGCCGCCCAAAGGGTTTCTTAGCGGCTTGGGCTCTAGACTCTCTTGTCTAGAGATTTGGGAGAGACGATCCTCCT
>NW_021503996.1:0-389 GCF_001605985.2 Dendrobium catenatum
CCACCTGGCAATCACCGACAACCACTCCATCCATTTCCACCGCCAAACTCTGATTGCGTGTCATCTTATACGCACAATTTTCAACAACATCTACAGAACTAGGAACCCAACAGGGCATCATAGTAACATAACAATACCCATCCATCCCAAGGAAAATCGCCGGCATAAACTGTAAACCATAAGGCACAAGGCCCTCCTCCATTTTTGGCTTCTTCCCTTCGACCGCCTCTTCCCGCACTCGCTTTAGAGATCCCGATTCGTTGGAGCACAACCCCAGAGAAAGCTCTAGGCTAACATCCATCCCATTCTCTTCCACCACCGCTGGTGAATCCATTGCCGCAGGCACCGCCGCACTCCTTTCCAATCATCATCTCAAATCTAGCTCCATT
>NW_021503997.1:0-2942 GCF_001605985.2 Dendrobium catenatum
CAAGCATGTGGTTACTTTATGGGTTCTTCATAACCTTTCTAAATATTAAACACTTAAAATTCAAATAAAATCTTTAAGTCACAAACAACTTAAAGTGAACCACCCTTGGATAAAGATTAAACATTTTCATTCCAAAATAAAACCAAACACCCTTAGTGTGACATGCCACACAAGCCTCACACGCTTAGGTGCACAGCCCCTTAGGCATGCTAGGATTAGGATTTTTCTTTTCTGCGCATGTGTTTGATCTTGTGGTATGATTGCCCTTGGATTGTCTGTGTGTGGGCACTTGCCCTTAAGTGGATAGTGTAGAAATATACATGTTCTTCTTGCAGGTGGCCATATCTAAAATGGGGGGCGCTCATAAATAATAAAATGCTTGCATGACAGGTACTGCTTAAAACCCCCCCAAAGATGTGGCCAATAGGGTAGAAGTAGATTGTTTGGCACTCTAAGTGCTAAACAAAATTCTGGATGTAATGCTTTATCATATAAACTGCTTCTAATCCACTGCAGGTTTGAGTGTTTTTCTTCTCAAATATATATTTGATAGAATTAGGACGTGTAATGAAACTTGTGGGGGTTTGGAGCAAAAGAATGAAGTGGACTAGAAAGATGTACCTGCCAAAGGTGAAGCCCAATGTCCATTCAAAAGTCAAGAGTCTAAAGAACCCCACAAGCATAGTCGGTAAATTTGACTGGGTTGTATAATGGTAGGTAACTCAGCTGCCAAATCTGGTTATAATAATGTGGACTATTTTCATTACTTGTACTTTATTCATAAATAAAAGCATGCTTTGATTGTTCACCTGGTTGTGCAATAGAAATGCATCTTTTTCCTAGGTTTCTTTCTTTGCTTTTGCTTGGGAGTGGCTTGGACTTTTGATGCGGTAGGCTCTTAGGATAAAATTAAGTTTTCTACCCTTAACATGTAAGCAATTTAAAAATAAAATCAAATTAGGCTCCATGTCTTTCAAGTAAAAAAAAATTGCATGGCTCCCTTCAAGGAGCCAAGTTTTCAAAATTGAAATTAATCCAGCATAGCCCAAGCATGTTGTATGTAGAATGCCCTCACTTAAGGATTAGATAACGAATGTCTTTTTCTTTATGAGTCAACATTTGCATGCCCACATGCTAAGGCATCTTGGCCTCAAAGCCAAGCTATAAGCCCTACCTTCTAAATAAAAACAACCCTACCACTCTACATTTGCATTGAGACCGGATAACATGGTTTTAAAAGCGATTAGGAGGGTTAGCTGGTAGTCCCTTCCAGGCGGGACAATAAATCCAGAGGTCGAGCGGGTTATGCCTCTTGTGAGGTGTAGCTTGTAAGTCCCACTTTGCACTCGTTAGATCTAGGTTCGAAGCACTACCTCTCAGTAGTCCTCACCTTAGTCTTAGGGTCCGAGGCACGGGTTGATTCCAAATCATCCTATAAGCCCTCAACTTTCGGGCAATTCCTCCAACAAGTGTTGTTGGATGTAAGCCCCAATCTTCTAATAAAAAACTCAACTTAAACCAAATTTAGATTCAAAAATGTAAAGCCCAACATAGGATAATTTGGGCACTTCTGAGTTTCATCTCAAAATCAAGTGCCCCTACTTCACCTCCTTTGGCTTTCATTCTCAAAATCTAATCCTTAGTTGATCTCATCAACCTCCTCCTTGAAATTCCTAAAGGCCAAAACATTTACGCAAGATTTTCATGGATTTTAAAACAACAAAAAGCAAACTTTAGCCAACATTTAAATGACTTCAAAATAAGCAAAACCACTAGTTTAATCAAAAGTTTTCTCAAATCAAACTTGGGAAGTAATTAACCATAGGAGTTTGCCCCTATGGGATGTCTGTACCCCAGAAATAAATAAACCCCACTCAACCAAACATTGAGTGGGGGAATCTCTGTTAAATAATTGTAAATTTTATTATTGAGCCCATAAGGAAATGGTATTTTTACCCTCCGGGGTAATATATCGTATTCTTATGACGTGCCTGATTATAAAATATGCAATCCGTTTGAGGATACAAAAATTCTCCAACATGGATTTTTTTTATTTTTATGGGTATTTTTGGATGGAGATTTGGAATATTTGAAACGGACTCGGGATATTTGGGAGATATTTAAAAATATTTGGTAACCCCTCCGGTTGAGATATGCATTCAACACGACCATCATCGGGGTTTTCGGGGTCATTTCTCTTTGTAGCTTAAACCTTGTCAAATCAGCCGAGCTATTGACTGAGGATCGGGTTTCTTAGGCTTCGTGCCTTTATTAGTGAATTCATATTGTTGTAGGCCTTAAAAGCCTAATATGAATGTTTTAAATCAATTATACCGATCGCCACAACTTTATATTTGCTTAATGGTTCGAACCCTATCGACTTCTATTGACCCGTATAGAAGGATCGGTTTCGAACCTGAATTCACTTGTCAACCCGCGCAGCATCCCTAGACGTCACGTGTGTACCAATAACACGCTCGTCGGGGCCCATGCGGGTTGAATTTGTACTTTCCCCTTTAGTGTACCTATGTGTATTCAATTTATAGTGCACGTGTAGGGGTACTTTGAAATAATTGTAGACGCCTTCTGTCCGCTTGCATAGAAGTTGCGGATCCGGTGGCATGGCGTAGCAGCTTCTGAATAGAGTTGTTCGCTTCTTCGTACAGGTAGATTGTCGTGCACTACTCGTTGCTTTCTACAGGTGGATCGTAGTGCACTAACTAATCTCCTGCCTTGTGCTTTCAAATGTTGATAACTGTTATAGTCCTTTTGTATTCACTTATAGACTGTGTGTAATAGGTCTCCTACAGTAGCTCGTAATCACTCGCCATTATTATGATCTTCGAGCATTTCTTATGACCTTCAGCCTCCATATGAAAATGACATGTTACATGTTCATGCTTATATAGGATTCCTCATTCATACAGCATACCATTCATTAC
>NW_021503998.1:0-303 GCF_001605985.2 Dendrobium catenatum
TCATCCAGGACGATTGGTTCTCTATAAAATTTTTGTCCAGACAAAATTAAATTATTGTTAATGGCGATAGGTCCTCTAGAAAATTTTCGTCCAGACGAAATTAATAATCGTTCGGGACGATCTGGTCTCTGAAAAATTTTTGTCTAGACAAAATTTAATTATCGTCCATGGCGATTGGTCCTCTGGAAATTTTTTGTTGAGATGAAATTAATAATCGTCTGGGACGATCGATCCTCTGTAAAAAATTTCGTCTAGACGAATAAATTTTCCTCCAAATGATTAACCGACTTAGAACGGTTTTCA
>NW_021503999.1:0-6697 GCF_001605985.2 Dendrobium catenatum
TTGTTAGTTTGTACATAAATTGAATTAGTGGAACATTAATTTCACGCCTTTTATTTTATTTTGATTTGATTTAGATTTACTTATTTTTTATAAATAAATAAAATTCATATAGTATTGAAGCATCATTAAAAAATTTACTTGATTAACCATAGATCATTGTCCAATTTGAATTGAAAACTTACTGAGTTATACTCTGATCAACCATAGATCATTTGAACTCTGATTTTCTCACATTTATAGTCGATGTGAATGTCTCCTACCACAAAAGTTAGAAAACAATCAAAGGAAAAACAATAAGAATGTGCCCTCTAGCTTTTTAATAAATATGAAAAATAAATAATTATATTAATTCATTATGCTTAATTAGTTCTTCACATAGTTTTTTTTTAATTTCTTACTTGGATCTAGAGGCACAATTATGATTTTAAATTAAGGAGACAAAAGGGGTTATCCAAAACTACAAAGAAAAAAATTGGTATGAGAATAATTACAGAAAATTTTATTATAAAGAAAAAAAAAAGAATTTATTTCAATTTATTATCTTATCCTAAAGTATTTATCAATTTTATGAAGCACTTTTCTTAAATTTTTATATGTTACTCCTCAATTCTTCTTTTATATTAAGAAATTTAAATTTGAAATTATTTCTTTTAATATTCTGAAAGATTTGTTATCTATCAATCAAACAAATTTCATTGGAGGTATGGAATTAGTTGGAGTTTGTGAAAGATTAATTAGCATGGTTGAAAATTTTTATCAGAATAATGTATTATAAATTCTATTCTGATAAGAAGATAAATGCATAGAACCATACGATATTTAATTGATCTTCTATTTACTCCTTTTATTGTTCTAAATTTTTACTTATTAGTTCCTGATGATTCTTCTAGCAAAATTTATATTTTATTTTGGTATAAATGGCTAACTTACTGTTTAGGTGTTTAATGTTATATTTAGGCTGAAAGGAATATATTAGAGAAGAATTTGGGTTAAGTTTTGTCTGTTGTACAATTACTTAAATTAATTGATAAGATTAAAGGGAATTTGGCTTAGCTCAAGTGGAAAATAAGATTAAAGAGAGTCACCTTAGGTGGTTTGCTCTTAATGGCCTTCCGATGATCTGGTTAGGAAAAAAAGAGGTATTAGATTTGACTTATATTAAGAAAGATAGAGGTAGACCTAATAAAAAAAACATGGTTAAAATATTAGAAATGATATTCTTCATTGGATTTAAATGAGAATTGACCTTTAACATGACAAAATGGAGAAAAATGATTCATGTAGCGACCACTTAGTGAGACAAAAGTGTTTGACTTCAGTAAGTAGTATCAACCCACAAATATTCTATTAACTATATAATTAATTTAAGTCATCCCCAATAAAATCAGAAGTTGGAACAAAATACGAAAACGGAAAGAACATCGACGAGCACACCAAAAAAATGAAAGTGCATCATTCCTCAAATATTGGCGACAAGCTTTTGTCAAATATTGTCTTCTTCTCAGAGACTGAGGGTAAAGACAAATTCAGATGAAACTAATGGAAAAATCTAACTGGTTTGACCACCGTAAGCTTAGCAAGTACATTAGCACAAACAATTTACCTTCACGAGAAATATAAGTAAATAATAATTAACAGTTAGGGACCATTGCCAACACACACCATCATTGAAGAACGTTGAAAACATGAACATGAGCGAGTGAGGCTATGATAGCGACATTAAAAAGCTTTGTCTAAGCATATGCTTGAGGCTGCTGCTATTTAATGAGAAGTAGAGTTAGTTATATGTTGCTTCTCAGATGGATAATTAGCCTAAGAAATGATGTAGAGTTATATGTTGGCTGCTCAGATATGGATAATTAGCCTAAGGAAATGATGCTAGGAGTTGCTTGTAACGATCAGTAGGAGGGAGAGCATTTTGGTTATTAAATATTGTCGTTGTATCTGAGGCTCTCATTTTAGGTGGCTTGTTACCGTCGAGTGATTGGTTTTGGCAAGAACCAAGGTGAAGGACACGTGTGAAGCGGTGAATTTGAGAATAAGGCTTACTATGAGCTATAAAAGGAGATTTTGCTCAGCCCAAAATGTGTTTGAGGGAAGTTTCAACAATTTTTTTTAAAATAAAATTTTTTTATGAACCGTTTGCCCATCAAAAATTTAAAGTTTTACAAATTATATTCAAATACTTAATTTTGAAAATTTTCAAACCTTCCATCTTAAATAGCTTAATATCCCCATTGACGAGCTACATGAATCACAGTCGAGAACTCGCTTCTAAATTCATTGCAAGATATTATGTATAACATAAACTAATGAACTCTTTTTTAAAACTTTAACTTATCTAGATAATGTTTAAAGCGAAAGTAGCATATAGTTTTGATCAAGTTAAATCGCTTGATATAATTTTATTTAAACATCGTCTCTGGAGTTAATCATTCTATTTAGACTTTTAAAGCAAAAGCAATATGTTCTTTGATGCACATGCCAATTAAGAATTACATATTTATATAATGATCATATCATCTTAAAAAATATAAATCAGGCACGAAGCAAAATCAAGTTAGAAATTTCAAAAATTAAATCGGAGATCATTTGAACTCTTTATTCAGCACATAGTACGTTACAGTCAATTGAACATCTCAAAAATACGAACCTAGCGACACCAAATCTACTCAATCTGAGCCCAAATGAGTCCAAATCAAGGACCCGAAGCTCATTTGAAATGTTCAATCCATAATATGGATTACCAAATAGTTTTCAAACATGACATGTTTATAGTCGAATCGAGCAACTCAACGATACAAATCCAACAAGCCCAATATCATTACATTCTAATATCATTAAGACATTCAAATGTCTAAAAAACATATATGATCAAAAGATCAACATCGGACGTACATTCAAACCACTCCCAATTTACCCTTGATCTTCCTCCTATTTACAGGTCACACCACTATCAAAAAATTATAAATAGATCCCTCATTCCTCGTGGAAGGGGCCGAAGCAATGAGGAAGAAAGGACCCATGCAAGAAGAGAAGAAGGAGATGGAAGAGAAGGAAAAGAGCCCTCTTGCAATCCGACTTCTCAACTTCCGCCATATTTCTATCATGCCACCAACTAACATCATAATTCTATATAGCCACCAACTGACATCAGAATTCTTTTTGGCCATTAACTAACGCTGGAATTTTTCCCATCCCCGAATTTCTATCAATCGTCATACTTCCCGCCATATTACCCATCGTCAGACTTCTGCCCGTTGCCAGACTTCTGTCGGATTTCAACCCGACGTAGAACTTCTGCTCGTCACCAAACTTTTGACGGACTTCTACCCAACGCCAAACTCCCACCCATCGTGGGACTTCTATTAGTCGGACTTTTATCAAAGTTTTACCCAATGCTAGATTTTTTTCCCGTCGCTTATGTGTGTGTGATTGAGTCTTCTTGAGAGAAGAGTGAAGTTCCTAAGAGTAGGGCAAATCAACACTCAACAATCAGCGTCGAAGCAAAGTTCTTGGTTTTATCCTATCTTCTCTCTCATCCCAATACTCCTTCCAAATAGCCCACCAAGATATCCAATCCTTCCAAACAACCCACCAAGCACTACAACACTTCCAAACATCCAACCAAACTTTCCAACCATTCCAAAGTTGCCACCGAGCCTTCCCACCCTTTAAACTACTGATCAACACCATTCCGTTCCCTCTGTTGAAACTTGTTCAATATGAATTAGGTTGTTAAACCTAATCTTATGTCCTAGCAGCTAACCAAGAGGGGGGGGGATGAATTGGTAATTTAAAAACTTAATCCCTTTTTTAAGAATTCAAAATGAGAATTAACTTTAGTGAATTTTATAGAAAGAATTTTTTCAACCACAAGTTAGAAATGATAAAAATAAAAGCAGCGGGAGAGTAAAAGAAATGAGATTTATAGTGGTTCAGTCAAACATGACCTACATTCACTCTCCGGAGGCACCCACTGAGTATTGCACTAATACTACTAGTGACTCTCCTTTTGCAACCACAGTAAGGCGGAGAAGCCTTTACAACACTCTCTTTCACCACTACCCGGTGCGGCAGAGAACCGACGTCCTTCTACACTCTTCCTAGTGTTGGCAGAGAACCTTCCATCCTTTCACACTCTTCCCAATGTTGGCAGAGAACCTTTCATCCTTTCACACTCTCCCGGTGTAGGTAGAGAACCTTACGTCCTTTCACACTCTCCCGTTGTAGGCAGAGAACCTTCCGTCCTTTCACACTCTCCCGGTATAGGCAGAGAACCTTCTGTCCTTTCACACTCTCCAAGTGTGGGCAGAGAACCCTTCCGTCCTTTCACACTCTCCCGGTATAGGTAGAGAACCTTCCGTTCTTTCACACTCTCTCGGTGTAGGCAGAGAACCCTTCGTTCTTTCACACTCTCCCGATGTAGGAAGAGAACCCTTTGTCCTTTCATACTCTCCCGGTGTAAGCAAAGAACGCTTCATCCTTTCACACTATCCCGGTGTAGGCAGAGAACCCTTTGTCTTTTCACACTCTCCAAGTGTGGGCAGAGAACCCTTTGGCTATTCACACTCTCCAAGTGTCGGGAGAGAATCGGATCTCCTTGATAGATCTTCTCATAAGAAATCTAGAAGGACGAGAGAAAAGAGTGAAGTAGTCAAAACCAATAGTGAAGACTCTTACCTTTGAGTACCAAGTGAATCCTTCACGCTCTAGTAGTAAGATTCATTCTTCTCACACTCTCTCCTTGACTCTCCTTTCAGTTGGCACGAAAATCAATAAGCAAAAAGACAGCAATATAGTTTTCAGTGGACCTTATAAAGGAAAGACATAAAAAACCAACCAAAAACTGTTGAAATTCAATTATGTGCGCAGTGGATCGTCCCGTACGATCGTGGATCGTCCTTGATGAAATTACTTAAACAGTTGGAAATGAACCCAATGTGCATTGGTACGAAATTATTTCGTACCCGATCATCATCCCATATGAACTAAGTTCGTCAGGTACGAACGGTTATTCCATGGGTCGGTTCCGACAACTGCAGGACGTTGCTAAAATTTTAAGACTCGGTGCACTTCGTCCTGGGATGATTGTAGGTTCGTCTTGGACGAATTATGTCCAGAGGACTTCGTTCAGAGTCGAGTAGAATGTTTCGTCTCGACGATTAGTATTAACTCAATGTCCAGAGGATCAGTTAATTTTCTGTTTAGTTTCTCATAATAAAAATTTAAGAGTTGGAGCGTTTTTTTTAATATTTTTATATAATTTACCTGGATTTGGAGGATACATGGAGGCTATCTATGAACTTCTTCTTTTAATTAGGTTTATAAGAAGTTCAAGCTCTCATCATGCGATAATCTTCTTAATGTTGTTGCGGCTAAGAAGGAAATGTTGTTAATTGTTGAATAAAGTTTTTTTTTTTCTCTTCGAAAAAACAAGGTCCACTTTTTATGCTAAATTTTGGGCATAATTTATCAACTAGCCTGACTTTGTGAACATTTGTTGAAATTGGGAGAAGCTTATTGAAATATGAATTCCATGCTTTTCAATTATTCTTGTAAAAATATGAATTCATTTAGCCATTTCAATTGTTGTTCCATAGTTTTTTTAATATTTGCAAAATTTAATTTCTTCATTTTGGTGAGATTTGACTATAGTACGATTTAAAAACAGGCTAGTAGAGAAAGAGGCTAGTAGAGAAAGAAGCAGAGAAGAGGAAGAAGGAAACTTATCCAAAGTTTGTGTTTGAGGACTATAGTTTGACTTTTTATGTTTTTCATTTTTGCTTATATTCTAATAATTAGTCATATATAATTTGAGGATTATTTTAAGCATTTTTTAGATGAAAAGCATATCATTACAAAAATACTAAATCATTTTCTTGTACTCATAGCTTAGATTTTTAGGATAAAAATGGGTTTAATTATTGATATATTAGGTTGAACTTCGATCTCTAGTTCGATTATGTTCTAATTGGTGATGTTAAAGTCTACAATTTGAGTTAGATCAATTGTTTAATATAATTTATGACTCATGTGTTTTGGTTAGTTTTGTTATCATGTTATTATATATATAATTATGTTGAATCTCACTTGAGGCCTCACTAATATCTGAAACTTAAAATAAAACTATTTATCTAATAAAAAAGCTAAAGCATATTTTATTTCGAACATACAATCATGGTGCCCCAAAATAATGCTAGTGAAATAATCACTTCAGACATCATTAGCTCGTCTTCTTTGGGAACAATATAAAAAGTAGAATAGCTCATTCATGATGATTAATTCACATATAGGAACCACAAACAAAGCTCCACTCTTCTTTCAAGGCTTCAAATAAACTCAAAGATAGACAAACCAACCATTTAAAACAATAGAGCTAAACTTGCTCTTCCATTTAAATATCAAAACATGAAAAAGCAGGTCCTCATACAGAATCAGAAAATATTTAAAATGAAAGCAAATAGAACATATGAAGTCAAAGTTAGTCAAACTTGTTATATCGTCATAACAGCATGGTCTAACATGTCATCTGATTTGTTCGCCTCTGTTGTTAGATTATGAATCATGCTACAAGTTGTGAGCCTGAGCGCTTTTATTAGAAGAGGGACCATTTTTTAGTATGATTTTATTATGAGGTTGCCATTTAACCTAATGCAAAAATATTTTAATTTTACATTCAAGCAAACCAAATATT
>NW_021504000.1:0-224 GCF_001605985.2 Dendrobium catenatum
GTTGGACCCCTTCAAAAGTTACCTGGGATCAGAAGAATCAAGAAAGCTAATGATGGGATGGTTTCTTCATCTGTTGAACAGTTTGTGAAAGTGATTGATAAATCTGTTGATTACAAATCTAAGGATGGGGACATTGCTATGCAATGGCAAGATGTGTTTTCTGAGACCTTTGGCGGCGGGGACGCTACCCCTTTGGTGGATCATGCTTAACATCCTTTGTTGGA
>NW_021504001.1:0-463 GCF_001605985.2 Dendrobium catenatum
TTGTAGATGATATTATCATTTTTTGCAATGGCTTGATCAATTGTGTGAGGAAGGTTAAAAAGTTCTTGTCTATTTTTGAAAAGGAAAGTGGCTTAAATTTTAATAATAATAAATGTTCTTTCATTGAAGGTGAGGGTATGACTATGACATATTATGATAATATTAAAGTTTACACTAGCTTTTGTAACCAAATCTTACCCATCTATTTTCTTGGTTCTCTTTTGTTTAAAGGTCAAAAAAATCTCTTGTTTAATAATATGTTTGCTACTATTAATAGGAATTGCTACCAAGGAATTTAATTCTCTCCATGAGAGCTAGACTCATTCTTATTAAGAGTGTTATGTGTTCTTTGTCAATCTATCTTCTTCAAACTATAAATCCTACTTTAAGTATTTGTTATAGGCTAGAGAAATTCTTTAATTTTTTTTTTTTTTTGGCTCTTATAATAATTCTAGAAGATTGC
>NW_021504002.1:0-310 GCF_001605985.2 Dendrobium catenatum
TATTGTATTTGGTGTGGCTCCTGATGATTTGTAACTTAGAAGATTTTTTATTATTCCCTAAAGATTTCTATTTTTGGTAACATCGTCCGGGACGATCTGTCCAAAAGTAGAAATACTAATTAGGGCATCCTTATTAAAGCAGCCGTCATTAGTATATCGGCCTGGATGATAGGCTCAATTTAGAAAGAATCAGCCGCCATGATCAGATTAGATATTCTTTGTTTTAGGAAATTAGCCAGGACGATATCCACATCATCCAGGATGATCTAACTCAATTATGCATAAATTGATCATGTATCTTTGGAAAGCA
>NW_021504003.1:0-312 GCF_001605985.2 Dendrobium catenatum
TTTTGTTTTCTACTGGACCAAGAAACTAATGAATTTCTAATTAATTGACATGTTCCAGAAGTGCTTTTCCTATCCACTGTACAGCCTACAAAGTCAGAATCTGAATAACCAACAATTTCAAATGGAGAGCTAAACTTCGGATACCAAATTCCTATGTTTTGAGTTCCTAGTAAGTATCTGAAAATTCTTTTCACTACTATCAAATGTGATTCTTTTGGATCTGATTGAAATCTAGCACATAAGCAGTCAAGTAAAGCAAAGATCCAATAATCCCTATATATTTCTTTTGATCAACAGATTTTCCCTTAAGGT
>NW_021504004.1:0-660 GCF_001605985.2 Dendrobium catenatum
GACTCTTTGTGTTCGTGTTCTTCTTCACGAAAGAAATCCAAGAATGCAAGCTCAGAGTGTCGTTCTTCCTCATAAAATTCCGCTCCCGTGCAAACCTATTGTGCTCGTGTGCGTGCTCGTCTGTCTTCCTCATCGGGTGCATGGTTTATCACTCGCGAATTCTAGTTGTTCAGATGCGTGCTCGTCCATCTTCATCTTCGGGTGCATATATGGTTTATCGCTCGTGTAGTCCAGCCGTCCGGATGCGTCTCGTGAAGTCCTGTCGTTCGTTCTCTTCCTAGCTTTGCTTACTAGGGTTCATCTCTTCCTATCTTGTTTCTTATTTGACTTAGTTATTACGAGAGAAGAAAAGATTGGATCGTTCTTCTGTGCTCTCATGAAGTCCAGCTGTCCTGTGAATTTTGAGATGAAAAAAATTGCATTTTGCTATAATGGAAACTATTTTTCACTTGAAATCTTTGGCATCAGTCATTTGATTGGCTCTTATTCACTTTAATTCTATTTTTCACTTGAAACCACGAAGGCTTCGTTTGGAACGGTTTTTTTATTGCTTTCTAAAATAGATTTAGTACTATTTTTTTTTTATTTTTGTATTAAAACTTCGTTTTAGAAATCAGTCAAAAGGCCGTCCCAAATGAAGCCGAAGTCCACCTGCTCTTT
>NW_021504005.1:0-231 GCF_001605985.2 Dendrobium catenatum
AAATTTTCAGATTCATCAAATACAACATGTGTGGTTTTTTCAATGATTAAAGTTTTTTTGTTGAATACTCTATAAGATTTTCCAACACTTGAATATCCAACAAAAATTCCTTCATCTAATTTTGGATCAAATTTTCCTAAGGCAGATTTTCCATTGTCATGTATGAACAACTTGCAACCAAAAACATGCAACATTGATAAATTAGGTGTTCTTCCTTTTAACAACTCATAG
>NW_021504006.1:0-373 GCF_001605985.2 Dendrobium catenatum
TGATTCTATGAAGTTTGGAATGAGTTTGAGTCAAAACAACCAAAACCTTCCTAATTATGTAATTTTAAAATCCAATTAATAAAAAAACTTTGAAAAATCATAATTAATTCCAAAAACATCCAAATCAATCAAATTCAAAGTAAAAAAATTTCAATTTAAATCTAATATTTTATAAAAATATCAAACCTTCAAGATTTAATCAAAGTCAAAAAGTCAACTTTCTGATCAACCGTAGTTCAAATTTAAGGATAAATCTTTAGAAGTTCATAACCTTTTATAGAAAATTCCAAATCAAGCATACTAATAGTCTAACGACTCATTATAAGATTTAATATTTATTAAAAATCTTAAACCATCAAAATTAACTTTAACT
>NW_021504007.1:0-311 GCF_001605985.2 Dendrobium catenatum
TCAAGCATAGGGTATTTTTACCTGGAAAATCATAAAAGATGGAAAATTGAGTCTGACTACGGGGTTGGCTCAGTTGCAGAGATTCATTGACTAAGGGTTGAAATTAGTACAAAGATGGTCAAGCTCAAATAGTTGGAGGGACTAGATACAAGACACCTTTCAATCATCAAAATAGGTGATGCCACGGGCATTTAGAGGAGAAATTATTCTATGTGGAGGTGGATAGAACTTTATGTTTAGGTGTAGTAATATCAACAGTACCGAGCCGCGATACACAATGAAGAGGACATGTGGCACATTTTGATTGATCT
>NW_021504008.1:0-297 GCF_001605985.2 Dendrobium catenatum
TCGTTACAAAATCCAACCATTTCTTATTGGCTCGACACGAAATCCGGCCATAAGAATCACTTGTAAATTTACACATTTTTAACAGATGTTCTACGGTTAGAGATGCTCCACGTTCTCTAAAAAATACTGTCAAGCCCACTATAATTGTTATCGCTCTACATAAAAATTGTGGTAAAGCAACGCCGCATGCTTTGAAAATTTCAAGTAACTCGGGTACTGGAGGAAATCTCAAACCAGCACACATCGTCATTTCATATACTGCTACAAATCCTTGTGGAGGAGCATGTGCCCTGTCAG
>NW_021504009.1:0-542 GCF_001605985.2 Dendrobium catenatum
CCCTTTTCCACATTTTTTCTATGAGACATATCCACAATAACCAAAGAATTATTAATAAAATGCTCACCCATATCTTGCTCAGAAGTAAGTTCCCCTTCTTATAACTCTTTCTCATCATACTCCGAGCTGTTATCAGGAATCGATAATGTAGGCTCATTAATAACACAATTTCCCCTTTCCTGCACAAGCTTATTAAAACAATCTTTAGGATGAACCGAATATTTCTAAAAATTAATTGAATTTTTGTATACATCTTAAAAAAAATAAATTTTAACATCCAAGAAAGAAGTTTCTTTATACAAAACCATATCCCAACGCTTATTTTCTTGCCCATCAGGAACCTATTGATTCTTACAAAAGAATAAATTTCTTTTTGTTTCCCAAAACTTTCTACCTCTTTATTCTTTTTAGACACCACCTTATTAATATCAGAAGGAAGCACCTGATTCCATTTACCATAATTCCTCTTGTTTAAATTCTTTTGAAACCTTTCTTTCAAAGAAGGGTTAAGAATAATGTAATTGTTAATATTATGCCCATGT
>NW_021504010.1:0-920 GCF_001605985.2 Dendrobium catenatum
GGGCAAAATCTGGAGCAAAAATTACAACTGATCGTCCTAGACGATCTTGGAGCAGATTTTTGATATTACATCCCTGTCGCTGGGTGTGATAATCCTGCGTGTGTTTCTCAGGATGATCAGGTGGCGTCTGTTTTTGTTATTAATTCTAGTAATGCTGATCTTGTAGTTAGGGGTGTTGATGATAGTTTGGGGGTTAACAATGTCACTTTGGACTCTGGTTTAGCCTGTGCATGGTGTTTCTATTTTTGGGGTTTTGTCTGATTTGCCTATTAATTCTCATGAGAATGTAGGTGTGGAGAATGGGTCCATTTTTGATGTGGTCTTACCTGGTTTTGAGACTATTAATTCGATGGTAGATTTTAATTTGGTTAATGCTGATGTCCCCTCCGATTGCAATCGTTCTCATTGTGTCCCTGCTTCTGTGGGGGGGAGGGGATCCTGTATCTGTTGTGATGAAAAGTGGTACACCTTGTGGCCTGAACTCTGTTGGTTCTCTTTTACTTGATGTTGAGGTGGTGTCTTGTGAGGCTTTTGTTGGTGGTGATGTTGTTAGAAGTGATGTTAATTCGGGTGATGGTTGGTTATTTCTAACTCTTTTGTGGATGTGCCTGTGAAATTAATCTAACCCAATGCCATGGTGTATCATGTGGGTGATAATTCTGGGATAGATGTGCGGTTTCATCTTGATTGGCTTCATTGTCGTTGGAAGCTGAGTCTGATTCCTCCTCGGAGCATTGTGGAGGTTCTAATCATGGAAATGATTTTAAAATGGTTCGTGACCGACCGGTCTTTGCCTGTTCTCGTGGGAGGTCCCGTGGGAGGAGCAGACGGGGTCGTTAGTTTGTTTTGCCCTCTGTTTTTATCTGTGGATGGTTTTTTCAAGCTGATTCGATCGAGTTTTTTGTTTGTCATGGATGTGC
>NW_021504011.1:0-230 GCF_001605985.2 Dendrobium catenatum
TAAAATCATGTTTTTCTTCGCACTAGATCATCCCATATGAACTTGAGTTAGTACGAATGAACTGTGTAAAAAATTGTTCCGTACGAATCATTTGTGCATCAGTACGAACCAATTTCATCCTGGGATGAAATAGGTTCGTCCCGGGATAAAAAATTTTGTCCGGTATGAACAGTTATATCAAAGGTCGGTTCCGAAAACTGCAGAACGTTGCCAGAAACTGCCATAGTCGG
>NW_021504012.1:0-285 GCF_001605985.2 Dendrobium catenatum
AAGGGGCCTCTATATATAGGTCTCAAAAGAAATTAAAAGACACATTTTCTCCTTGGGCTTACATAAGACAAAAGGGTAAAATTGAAAAATTGCAAAATTAAATCAAAATACACTTACTAAATTAAAATAAAACAAAGTGATCTCGGTCGTCGATCTTCAGCTCCTTGGATAGGCATGGACGGTTGGATGTCCGCATCATTCTCCCGACGGGTGAGCAACCATGCTCTAATACCAAACTGATGTAGAAAGGAAGGGGTTCATGGGAGACTTTGTTGTTTTGTGTCT
>NW_021504013.1:0-215 GCF_001605985.2 Dendrobium catenatum
ACAAACACAAGTAAACATATACTGTGTGATATACGACAGTTGCAAAGATGCCCTCAAGTCAACATTGTTAACTCCTACAAGTCAATGCTCATATCTACTAGTTGTTGTTGCAAAAAAAAAAAAGACATGAAATACTAAAATTCACCTATTAGCATGAATAGGGAATCCTTAGTGCCCAAAAACAACCAGCCTACAAGCAAAGACACGATCTCCTA
>NW_021504014.1:0-289 GCF_001605985.2 Dendrobium catenatum
GGAGAGTGTGAAAGGACGAAGGGTTCTCTGCCTATACCGAGAAAGTGTGAAAGAACATATAGTTCTCTGCCCACACTAGGAGAGTGTGAAAGCATGAAGGGTTCTCTGCCCATACTAGGAGAGTGTGAAAGGATGAAGGGTTCTCTGCCCACACTAGGAGAGTGTGAAAGGACGAAGGGTTCTCTACCTACATCAAGAGAGTGTTAAAGGACGGACAGTTCTCTGCCAACACTGAGAAGAGTGTTAAAGGATGACGGTTCTCTGCCGCACCGGGTAGTGGTAGAAGAGA
>NW_021504015.1:0-336 GCF_001605985.2 Dendrobium catenatum
AATGATGTTGGTTATAATATTTATATTTTTTATTTATCATTTAATAAATATGTTTGTTTTAGTAATTTACGTTTAGTTTGCAACAGCTTTTTTATTATTACTTTCAAAAGTAGTTTGTAGTACAAATATTTTTTGAACTAAAATTTTCATATTAAAAAAATGCTTTAGAAAAGTAATAAAAAACCGTCGCAAAGTAAATTGTATTTACGATAGATTTCTTACTGCTTCTTAAAATAGTTTTTTAGTACAAAAATATTTTATTTTTGTACTAAAATATTGTTTTAAAAAGCAGTAAGAAATTTGTCCTAAACAAAACGTTAATCTCTCCTTATTAAA
>NW_021504016.1:0-210 GCF_001605985.2 Dendrobium catenatum
CGCGCGAGGTTCATAAAGTTGAAGAACTCGCCACCCTTTATCTGCCTCCCCGTAAAAAGGGGACTGTACCTGGAAATGTATTGTATTCCACGGAAATACGTGAAGAGGAGAATCATGACTGGGATTGCATGCTCCTCAACTCCGAGGAATTATTTCCTACGAGGCTACCCAAATTCAATACCAAGAATATTCAAAGAATGCTACGAAAGC
>NW_021504017.1:0-292 GCF_001605985.2 Dendrobium catenatum
ACTACATTTGAAGACAAAGGATTTGCATATAGAATTTGCGCACAAACAACAAAAGACAGTGGGAGGAGATGTGATAGCCTACCTTTTAAGTCATCATGCAAGATTTAAATGAAGATGTCAAAAAATTGTGATCATTCAAGTACAAGCAAATATACTTCCCCACACATAAAAGAAAATAATCAACATGAATGAAGAAGTGGATGGTGAGAAACATGACTTAATCAATGATCATAATAATCAAAGATGTCACGGAGTACAAATACATTGAATTTCTATAAACAAGAGGAATCGA
>NW_021504018.1:0-280 GCF_001605985.2 Dendrobium catenatum
ACTAACTAAGTGTCTCTCCTTTAGCTCCCACAGCTAGTCGGAGAAGCCTTTACAACAGACTCGTTTTCACCAACCCCGGTGCGGCAGAGAACTGACTCCTTTCACTTCCTCCTGAAGCGGGCAGAGAACCCGAACCTTTTGTTGAAGTAGAGCTCCCAAGAACCTCCCAAGGAGAAAGGACAAAGAATGGAAATGACGACTTAGAACCTTTCTTGGAGCAACCTTTGTGCACCCTCTCACAAACTCCCCCTCATAAGTTCCTCTCTCTCTCTCTCCCTCT
>NW_021504019.1:0-257 GCF_001605985.2 Dendrobium catenatum
CCACCACTTACATCCCCTCATGAAGTTATAAGGAGTGTGTATCTTAAGGGTCTATGATTGTGACCCCCAAAACTCAAATAGTCCTTAGCTCATGGTCATCATTTCCTCAAATGACACATCGGACTAAATACACTGTTGCAAATTTAGGTCCATGAACTATGTTTTGTTGATTGGAAAACACTCTTACTTGACTTGGACTGTCTTTTACTACTGACTTTTCAGGAATCAAAGACCGGACGGAAAAATGGAGCCAGCTC
>NW_021504020.1:0-308 GCF_001605985.2 Dendrobium catenatum
TTATGTTTCTATGTGAATTAATCTTAGAATTTTTATTCAATAATTACGAGTATAAAAATTTTATCCCTAAAGAGCCTAACGGTCAGACACAAGCACATGCAAGAAAGAAACCTATGAAAAACATGCCATTTCTACTGCGCAAACAAAGTAAGTAAATCACAACACAGAAACAAATCCCACAGAAAAGAGTGTCCATGGCAAGTGCCATATAATATTACATCACAGAGTACAGAAAGTAATGGTGGCCGGGCTCCACCAACAACAACCCGAAAATGACGCAAGTCTTTAAAATGAGGCATTTTACATCT
>NW_021504021.1:0-860 GCF_001605985.2 Dendrobium catenatum
TCTGAAATTGGATATTCCCGTGCCCCTTGCTCTAACCAGCCTCTTCCCCTCTTTAACTCCCTTTCCCGGGTATCTTCAAAATTGCTGATTTCGTGTTGCCTGCAACTCTTTTCCAGCAATTGTACATTGCTGTTTGGTACCCAGTACATGCCCAAATTGTGGTCCATAGCTTCCAACGTCAAACAGCAGCAGGTCCAAGCTTTCCTGATTGTTTTATAGTGCTGTCCAAGATCTTCTCAAGCATTAAAACTGCTGACCGGCCGTCTTGGGGAGCTCTTCCACCACTGACCTGCTGCCCACAAGTCCAGGTTGCTGTCCACCGCATCCGGAAGGGTCGTAGTCGTTGTCTTCTACTCCCATATCGTGTTTACAAGCAGTTAATGAAGCTTATGGTTCACACCCCCGACGACCACACCGGAGCATCGTAGCTCCTCTTCTTTAGGTAAACTCTTTCTCCAACTATCTTATCTTCTTAGTTTAACTCTCAATCGTGGTTATATTTTGATTCACAACGATCATGCCAATTTTTTCCCGCTAAGACTTAGAGAACTAGAGAGTTGAGTGAGGGATTCTTGCATAGGGATTAATCTTATTGTTAGCATAGGGATTTATTGTTGAAACCGTCCATGTATACAATGTTAGATTAACTTGATTGTTTTATGATCTTAACTTTTACGCGCGTGATTCGGCCTAAGTTTGTATTACCGCTCTTTGTGTTTTATTTCGTCGTTTAAATTCACCATTAAGATAAAATTACTTGTTCTCGGGATATTAAACATGCAAATTCCTTTAACCAATTCATCCATGCAATTATGTTTCACATCAATATATATATATATATATGAGAAAGATCAAGATTT
>NW_021504022.1:0-216 GCF_001605985.2 Dendrobium catenatum
CCAAACCGATTTGAGCTGATTCGGGTCTGATTGAGTCCGATCAAGCCAATTTTATGAAATTAGGCTCGAATCGGCGTCGAATCATGTCGAATTTGGTTCAACAAGGCTCGAATGGGTTCGATTTGGATTGATTTGATTTTAATTAAATTAAATTGGATTTAATTCAATTAAATTGAGGTTTAATTTGGGTAATTTCACTTCGACGACATTCGATCG
>NW_021504023.1:0-304 GCF_001605985.2 Dendrobium catenatum
GTAAAGACAAAATTAAAAATTTAACAAAGAAGAGAATAAAAAAGAATAAATCCAAAGAAAAAATTTAAAAAACACAGAAAAACGAACAAAACATGCATACACAGAAAAATTAACACACATAATATGGTTTAAATATCATCTTGCTCCTGGTCTGATGATTAAGAAGCTAGTTCTACCTAGGAGATTTTTTGTTTTTCATTATTTATCATTTTTACAATTTTCTTAGCTTTACCTTTTTCTTTTGCAGGAAGAGTTCTCAAATTAGGGCACTGATTTTTCATATGTCCAGGTTTCCTACATCCAA
>NW_021504024.1:0-282 GCF_001605985.2 Dendrobium catenatum
TTCTCTATTAATCATACAATACTATCTAGTTCATATAGTATCATTTAAAAATAAAAAATAAGTAGATTTGATTGACTAATAATAGGATTAAATTAGGCAATATTTTAAATATCATACAATATCATTTGGTTTATATAGTATGAATTGAACATTATTCCTTTTTTTTTGCCTAATTTAATGAATAGTGTTATTTCTAGTTATAAGAGATCTTCCACTATGATACTGATCATATAGTACAATGTAAAGAGAAATAAAATATTTAAATTATTTTTTCTCTCCTTG
>NW_021504025.1:0-620 GCF_001605985.2 Dendrobium catenatum
TCAATCCAGTTTCAAGTTCAAATAGGTTCAATCTTGATTTCAGGTTCTAGTATGAGTTTGAGTAGAAATGTAGTTCAAGCTCAAGATGAGCTTCTTCCATTCGTCCAAGTCCACTATCGTTCAAATCATGCTCACTAGAGTTCAAATGCTCAAGTTCAAGTTAAGACTTCTTGTACCAAGCTCATTGTCATTTGAGTTCAAATTTGAGTTCCATTGATTAAGACTTTTGTAGTTCATGTCACATTTGAGTTCCGATGTGATGTCAAAGTCCTCTCTAATCTTATTTGGTTCAAATTCTTTGCACCAAGTTCATTTTATTCAAACAAGTCCACAAGTCCAAGCTCATTTTTGTTCAAGTCCTTGGATTTTCAATCCAAATTTCGGCAGCCTCCCGTCTCCTCCGTTTAGGGGAAAAACCAAGAGGCAACCATTCCCATCGACACTACGTGAGCGCTTCAGGTAGGTGTAAAAAATGACATTGCGGTCGCAGTTTGAAATTTTTTATCCCCGCCTGCTACGTGAGCATTTAAGGGTGTTTTGTATGTTTGTTTATTATAAGAAGGAAACACGTTAGAATAAAGCAGGATTTCCCCCCTCTGCACCACGTGGGCGTTCGGGGG
>NW_021504026.1:0-545 GCF_001605985.2 Dendrobium catenatum
CCACGCCCACCCATGGTGACTTTCGGGATGTCGTACCCACCTATACCCACCCACTTTCCATGCTTTTTGAATACAGTCTACCATGGGCTGATGGCCTTGAGGCTTGTTGCCCTTTGCTCTAATTGCAAACTTTCAAGCCGCATATCAGAATTTCAAGCCGCGTATCAGAATTTACCATAGTCGTAACGTGGTTAAGTGCTGCACACTGCGTAGTGAGGATTGCAGTAATATAAGATATACGGTGATCGGTAATGTAAATCAATTTATCCCTCGATGTTGAGTACCCACCCATACCGACACACACAAGATCGTGGGCATACCCATACCCACCCATACCGATTGGGTATGGGTGGGTACATGGGTGGGTGTGGGTGTGGGTATGGGTACCCAATGCAGGGCTCTGCCGTCCTCAATTTGCTTGATTGTTATAGTTTGAAAGCTGATTTCATGAAATGCTTGATTGCTATAGATAGAAAATTGCTGGCCATGAACTTATGATTATTTCAAGAATAAGTATGCTTGCTAAATTTTCCCAAAACTTGACC
>NW_021504027.1:0-603 GCF_001605985.2 Dendrobium catenatum
AATAAAATTCTGAGATTTTTGTTCTTCTTTTCTTGCTCGAGAGCTTGAGAGAAAGAATGGAGACCTAGGAGAGGCTCCACCCGAAGTACCCAACAGTCCGCTCCGGCGAACTCTTGGTTTTTACCGGTATTTTCTTTGTTTCTATTCCCTTATTTCCTCCTACACACATCAGCCCCTTCCCTTTACATTGGCCCAATTTCCATCTCTCCATTTAGCCGATCCAGCTACTGTCCGCTCCCCCACTGTCCAGCCGATCTCCCCTCCCAGCCCCTTCCGCCAGGTCTGCCAGCCACCGGATCCAGCCAGGCCGCAGCCTCCCTTGACCAACCGAATGCTTCCAGGGAGAAATCCCGCCCTTCTCCCCCTTGGATTTTGAAATTCATGCATTAAGTTTTCTTTTAATTCCTTCCTAAAATAGCGCCCTAAATTTAGGAAGAGTTTTAAATGAGATCTTAGCCGTTTGAATTCAAATTTCAAAACTCCCTTACTTGATTAAAAACTGAAATTAAAATTCAGGATTTAATCAAACCGTGGGCCCCTCCAATTAAATAAAATTCTTTTCTTTTTCTTCTTGCTTGGCCGGCCCCTCCACCTAGTTTTCTC
>NW_021504028.1:0-305 GCF_001605985.2 Dendrobium catenatum
AAATATGATCTCACTTTAAACATCATATCGTGGATCATATTTTTAGTTTGATGTTTAGGCTCATTTCAAGCTCAAGTTCTTTTGTGTTTAAAGACTTGTTCAAGTTCTCTGAATCCTTGCAAGTTCAAGTTCATGTTCAAGTCCTCGTAGTCTTGTTGAGTTCAAGTTCAAACCCTTCCTTTTTATTCAGGTTATGGTTCAAGTTCAAGTCCATTTGATTCAAGTCCACAAGTCCCATTTTGCTCCAAGTCCTTATCTGTATTTCAGCCAAAAATTCGGCAGCCTCCCGGCGTCTCCACCGTTTA
>NW_021504029.1:0-237 GCF_001605985.2 Dendrobium catenatum
TCTCTCTTTCTTGAAGATTAAAAGCCAATAAATTGTAATACACTCTAAATTGACATGGATCCCCTTGTCTTTTGATTACCTTTGTGATGCAAACAAAAATTTGGGAGAGGGCCCAAATTTTTGCGAGCAGATGTTACTCTTCCTAGATAATAGAAACTACACCAAAGAACACAAAATGCGACAATTGAACTAAAAACAAATTCACTTTAATATAAAAGACTTACAAACCTTTGACGC
>NW_021504030.1:0-212 GCF_001605985.2 Dendrobium catenatum
AGATTAAATATTAACTGCTTGAGATCAAATATTAACTACTTGAGGATTATATATAACTGTTGATTATTAGGATAACCTTGCAGGATCGAGTCTAGATTTTTCATTTTGCTTAATGTAAATTTGATTAATTAAGGTTGTAATTATTTGAAATGGTTTGAGATTTGGATGCTTAATACAATTTGAATTCCAAAGAGGTGAAGACATCCCTAAAG
>NW_021504031.1:0-246 GCF_001605985.2 Dendrobium catenatum
TTTTTAGGTCTGCCTCTACCTTTCTTAACATAAGTCATATCTAATACCTCTATCCTCTTAACCAGATCATCGGAAGGCCATCGTTTTATGTGACCAAACCATCTAATGTGACTCTCTCTAATTTTAGCTTCTACTGGAGCTACTCCAACCTTTTTACGTATATGCTCATTTCGTATCCTATCTCTGAGGGTAAAGCCACTCATCCACGGATCCACCTAAGCATCCTCATCTCTGCCACACTTAATT
>NW_021504032.1:0-324 GCF_001605985.2 Dendrobium catenatum
ACATTAAGTGAAGGATTTTCATCCCGACTCACTTTTGCTAGGGTTTGCGTGCAAGTTGATTCAACTGCAACCTATCAAGAGTTTGGGCCCTTAATGGGCCATTGGGTCGACCCTAGTTGACTTGCTCAACCAGGTGAGCTCAGTGTTTGGAAATGGTTTCAACAAATTTGATTTAACATTTGGAAATTGCTTAAGTTTGACTTATTAATCAATCCCAAAGGTCAAGAATGAGCCCAAACTCATTCTTCACTTAATCAATCAAAGGGATTTTGAGGCTGTAAGATCTTCAACTACTAACGAGATTCCTACTTTGGTCGCAATTTT
>NW_021504033.1:0-1249 GCF_001605985.2 Dendrobium catenatum
TCTATAATATTTTTTTCCTTTATCCCCTATATCAGTTAATATTTCATTAGCTCTAGAATGAAATAATAATAGCATTAAAAAATAATTCATTATATTTAAGAATACCTTTTATTTTTTTTTAAGCTCTAATCTCACTTTGTTTATTTCTTTTATATACATGAGTAATTGTTTCATTGTCTTCATTGACATGAGTTTCTATTTCTGCTTCAACTTCAGAAACATCAACATTTTTAGGAGTAACCCATTCATCATCAGATTGTAACTCAACATTGAATTATTGATATATACAAGATTTTTATTTATTCACAGGCATAGAAATCACAACACAAAATCAACAATATGACATATTTTAACAATTATTTGTACTACCAATAATAAGACAACATGAATACAACAATATACCGGTCTGCCGGGGGTCCAAGGGGGCGCTGCCCCGGGAACAAAATTTTATTGTAAGAGTAATTTTGAAATTTTGCTTGTTTTTAAGTTCGTAAGTTGTTTGTATTGAAAGATACCGCTCGGTACCGAGCATGTACCGCTCGATACCAAGCTGTACTAGCTCGGTACTGAGCATGTACCTGCTCAGTACCGAGCATGTACCTAGCGATATCTAGCAGTACCGAGCATGTACTGAGCGGACGAATGAAAGAAAGCCGAATCCGGAGTTATTCAAGCTTTCGTTACTACACGTCAAAGTCAAGGCCCACAACACTGCTCACCTGCTCTTCCAACCTAACCGAGGCCTGAACGTTTCCTGCACTCACAACTTCGGCTTCTTTTCCTGCTTTCAAAACCATTATTGCTTTCGGCTTCGTTTCCTGCATCGTCTTCTTCCGTCTTCGTCTCCTGCACTCACGGCTTCATCTCTTTCTCTCATGGCTTTGCCTCAAGTTCGCCTTTCACTTCTCACATGAAGCCCTAATCCTATACGCGAACACGAATCGGCTGCGTCGTATTTATATATATACCGAAGAAAAACTTTCGAGGCGGTGCCTCGTATTGCCTCGAGGCGTTACGCTCTGATGCGTACGTCTCGTGTGAAAAATTTGTAGGCTTCGCTGGATGGTTCGAGGCATAAGCTCCGATATGCATGACTTCCGCCTCGACTTGAGGCGCGACTCAATGTGGACGCCTTGTCCGCTTTTTTAATGGTTGATTATCCTCAAATCCAGAAGGATGAGATCGAGAGACTGATCAGGGAAATGCTGAAGACATGGGTTATTCGACCCATTGTTAGTCTATTTTTCAG
>NW_021504034.1:0-395 GCF_001605985.2 Dendrobium catenatum
CGCCCGACTGTCAATTGAAGCCGAATTTTCGCCCAACCACCAAACATCGCTAGATTTTTGATCTCTATTTGTAACTGGATTTCAACCCGACAGTTGATTATTGTAATATGATCGTCCTCAATTCCAGGGACGAGTCAATCACTTGTAATCTAATCCAACACTAGTGTAATTATTTCAATTGGGCATGACCCTGTGTTTTTTCCCTTTTTCAGGGTTTTCCACGTAAAAATTATGTGTTTCGTTTTTCTTCTTTTTGTGTGATGTATATCCATACAACGCTGAGACAAAAATTCCCAACTCTATCGCCGCATATTATCTAGCCTGCAACAACTTTATAAATATAAAAATACAAAACATATAATGATAAAAAAGTTACCATTTATAATGTCTACTTT
>NW_021504035.1:0-392 GCF_001605985.2 Dendrobium catenatum
ACTTGTCCCACTAAAAATGGCTTGTTAAGATGCTCGATTCTATGATTTGAGTATGTAGATGGCAGCTTATGAACATGTTTCACCCCTTTTATTATTTTCACTTGGTTCACACGCGCTGCCATGGTCCCCATCCTACTACCGTGGTTTACACACACCTCCACTTCTTATTCATATGCACTGTCATAGTCCGTACTCTAGCTCACCCCCCGCCATCAGTGCTTCAGCCTTTCACACGTAAGCTAGCTTGATTAGTAATCGAGTCAATCCTTCTACAATTTGAACTCGAGCTCAATAATCTAACAAGCTCAAAATCACAATTGAGCTTGAGCACAAAACTTGAAAAGCTCGACTCACTAGCTTATTAATGAGTTAAACTTGAGTTGGTTCCTGAG
>NW_021504036.1:0-246 GCF_001605985.2 Dendrobium catenatum
CTCACATCGTCCCGGACGATCTTATTATCATCCTAGATGATCGAGTTCAAAATAGAAGTTCTAATCAGGATTTCTTAGTTAAGCTAACCGTAATTAACTTATCGGTCTCGACGATACTTGTATCGGCCAGGATGATATGCTCAATACAGAAAGAAATAGCTTCCATGATCAATTTAGGTATTTTATATTTTTGGAAATCGGCCTGGACTATATGGCACAATTATGCCTAAATTGATCTGGCAATTA
>NW_021504037.1:0-272 GCF_001605985.2 Dendrobium catenatum
TGACCGAACCACTATAAACCTCATGTCTTTATTTTTCCGCTGCCTTTTTTATTTTTGTGTTTTTAATTTTAAAACTGTGGTTGAAAAATGTTTTCTACAAAACTCATTAAACTTTATTTTTCGATTTAAAAAATTAAAAAGTGGAATTAATTTTTAATTACCAATTCACCCCCTCTTGGTTAGCCGCTGGGATATAACCTTAGGTTTAATAACCTAATTCATAGTGATCAAGTTTCAACAAAGTATGCATGGGTGATTTTACGGTGCACTGC
>NW_021504038.1:0-341 GCF_001605985.2 Dendrobium catenatum
TATGAGAAAAGTATTCATTATTTTTTATAACCATATTATTAATTCTTATAAAATAAGAGCTATGAAATTGTATTAGCCAAATAATAAATATTTATACTTAAATAATTAATAACAATAATTCTGAGATTGAGTGATAATTCAATCTCATTTATTTATTTTATATCAAGAGGCATATCCAAAAGTTAGGTTTAAGAATAATTTTAAAATTATTTTAATATTTAGGTATTGTATAAATAAATATCAAAATTCATATGAGAGATATGTAAAAATTTTGATATGTTAAAACTTTTTGTTGGCATTTCGCTGCTTGGCTTTCCAGAATAAATGATTCCTTTCTCTAC
>NW_021504039.1:0-392 GCF_001605985.2 Dendrobium catenatum
AAAAAAAAAAAAAAGTAATAACCATCCCGCAAATTCCACTCAAATCCCGCTGAATCCTGTGTACGGCGCCGTTTGAGTCGCATCCGGCGATTCCTGCTCAAATCCTGCGGCAGTTCCTCGGTCGAATGCCCATTTGGGTCGTTAAATACCAGACGTCCACAGAATCTCGACTCCCATCGCCAATTCCATTCGTCTCTTCCCGCACGTTTCTTCTGCCCCTTCGTGGCTGTGCGACTTTGCTGCCACGACGACTTTCCTTCCTGTTCGGTCGGAAGTTCCAACATTTTGATCGGGTGCAAGAACGGGAGCTGCTCACTGTGGAGATAACTTTCTACCTTACGTGCGCCTCTTCTCCTTCTCCTCCTTGCCGTCCGACTTTGCTCCGACGACGG
>NW_021504040.1:0-270 GCF_001605985.2 Dendrobium catenatum
TGACACTGCCAACGTGACTCTCCTTTAGCCCCCACAACTAGGCGGAGAATCCCTTACAAAACACCTCCTTTTCGCCACCCCGGCAAGACAAAGAACCCCATTCCTTTTGCTTCCTCCTGAAGCTGGAAGAGAACCACGATCACTTGCTGAAACTTACCTCTCCCAACCCTTCCAAGGATAAAAGATTCTAGGGAAGAAGAAGTGGAATAATGCCTGGAGCAAACTTTGTGAACCCCCTCATAAGCTCCCCCTCATAAGATCCTCTCTCTC
>NW_021504041.1:0-686 GCF_001605985.2 Dendrobium catenatum
ATTTCTGCCGGCATTCATGGATCCAACAGGTATTATTTTGGTTCATTTTTGGAATTAAACAGAGGTTAACAGTTGGATACATGATTGCTTAGACAATTTCCATTCCAGTAGCATAGTATTTTAGAGTATAATAATAGTATAGTATAGAAGTAGAATTGTATAGTATAGTTATAGTATTGTTGTATAGTTTAGTTATAATATAGTAGTATAATAGTTATAGGTTTAGTTTAGTATAGTATAGTATAATATAATATAGTATAGTATATTAGTAGTATAGTAGTATTGTATAGTTCTAGTATTGTAGTATAGTATAGTTATAGTATAGTAGTACAATATAATAGTATTGTTGTATAGTAGTAGTATAATAGGAGTATAGTATAGTAGTAGTATAATGTAGTTATACTACTACTATACAACAATACTATTATATTGTACTATAGGAGTATAGTATAGTAGTAGTATAATGTAGTAGTAGTATAGTATAGTATAGAATAGTATAATATAGTAGTAGACTAGTAGTATAATAAGAGTATAATATAGTATAGTAGAGTATAGTATAATATAGTATAGAAGTAGTAGCATAGTATAGTAGTATAGTTATTGTAGTAGTAGTATAGTATAGTATAATATAGTATTGTATAGTATAGTATATTAGTAGTATTGTATAGTATAGTGTAGTATAGTAT
>NW_021504042.1:0-1285 GCF_001605985.2 Dendrobium catenatum
CTTGTTTTATTCCTAACCACCACTCCATAATCATTTATCTTGTTCTTAAAGACCCTCTTTTTTCCAACAATACTTTATCCCTTTGGTCTTTCTACAAGCTCCCAAATATCATTCCTAACAAATTTATTCAACTCCTATTGCATGGCTAAAATCCAAAACTCATCAGTAATGGCTTGGTTTATGTCGGTGGGTTCAGTCATTGAGATAAAGGCTGAATGGTTCACCTCCTTCCTAAGTCCATGTCTAGTCCTAACTCCATCAGAAGGGTCTCCTAAGATCAAATCCTTGGGGGTGACTTGTAGAGTATCTCCAATCTCTAGGCAATGTGTGAGAAGGTCCAACCATTTCCACCAAATCTATATTTTCTACTCTTTGTGTGACATCTCCTACTCCTTCAATATTTTGGTGACCTACTTCCTTCTACCAATTTTTTACTCCAGTGTTAACCTCTCCAAAATTATCATCATCCTCAACTATAGGCTTTTTAGGATCAGACTCATCAAATACTACATGTGTAGTCTCTTCCACCATCAAGGTCCTCTTGTTAAATACCCAAAAAAACTTTCCAACACTAGAATATCCCAAGAACACTCCTGCATCAGATTTAGGATCAAATTTGCCCAAGTGAGACTTCCCATTGTTGTGAATGAAAACCTTACAACCAAAGACATGAAGGTGGGAAAGATTGGGTGTCCTACCCTTAAGGATCTCATAGGATGTCTTATCTAGTTTGGCTCTAACATTCACCCTATTCAACACATAACAAGCTGTGTTAACTGCTTCAGCCCAAAAGTATTTTGGAAGTGAATACTCAGCAAGCATGAGCTGCTTCCACCAAAGTCTGATTCTTCCTTTCAACTACCCCATTCTGCTGAGGGGTCCTAGGAGCTGAGAAGTGTTGGCTAATCCCCTTGTCCTCACAAAAATATCAAAACCTTTCATTCTCAAACTCTCCCCCATGATCACTATGGATAGTCAAGATCTCACAACCTAGCTTTCTCTGAATCCAAGTAGAAAATGTTCTAAACTCCTCAAAAGACTCATGTTTATTTGAAAGAAATCTAGTGCAAGTGAACCTCGAGTAGTCATCAACAATTACCAAACTATAGACTTTCCCTCCCAAGTTGGCAGTGCTAATGAGTCTAAACAAATCCATGTGAAGGACTTCTAAAGGTCTAGAGGTGCTAATGTCCTTAATGGGGACAAAGGTGGAGTGGACTTGCTTTCCTAGTTGGTAGGCATCACAATGGTGGTCTTTTGAAAACTTGAGTTTAGGGACACCTCT
>NW_021504043.1:0-240 GCF_001605985.2 Dendrobium catenatum
TCGCCAGGGGGACTACTACAGCCGTTGGCATTACCAGTACAGGTATGGGAGGAGATATCCATGGACTTCATAGATGGGCTGCCCCGTTCAGAAGGCTTCACAGTGATCTTGGTGGTGGTAGATAGATTGAGCAAGTACGTCATTTCATTCCCCTCCGACATCCATACACCGCAGTGACAGTAGCTTCAGCATTCATCAGGGAAGTGGTCAGATTGCATGGGATACCAGAGGCAATCGTGT
>NW_021504044.1:0-469 GCF_001605985.2 Dendrobium catenatum
TTTGATCGTGTGGACCTGAAACGTTAGCACATAAGGCTATCGTAGAGAAATAAATGTTTGCTATCATCAAAATCATAAACCATAGATCCACAACAATCTCTCCCTTTTTGATGATGGCAAAACATTTAAATTTTAATTTTCAAAAAGGACTATTTTCTCATAATCCCCCCTTACTAAAATAAAACCTTTTTTAAAAAATAGAGGAGATGAAATTATTTTTATTGTTTTAATTTTTTTTGAAAATAAGATACAAAACACGATAACAGTACAAAAATTCGACAATACGTTCTCCCCCTTTGGCATTATCAAAAAGAGAGGAGGCACAAACAAAAAACAAAACGAACAAGAGATAAAAAACGTTTCCTGATCTGGTGAAAAAAAAAACAAATATTCTTAAAATAAGAAAGTTACCTCTTGGTTTTAATCAAAAATTTAGTAGAATTGGATTGACAACGCATAGCCTAGAAAA
>NW_021504045.1:0-1323 GCF_001605985.2 Dendrobium catenatum
AAATCAAATAATAAAAATTAATTTATTTTATTTGTTAAATTTAAATATTAAAAAAAATGAATAATAACCACTTAAGTTTTATTAAAATGTTAAACATTTCATTTTTTTTTAAATCCCGCCTAAGTTTTAAAAATATCACCTTAGTTTTGAAATCATGCCTAAATTTTAAAAACCCCGCCCATGGCTCTCGAGCCGGCTGGGACGAGCTCGAGCTCGCTTTCCGACTAACGAGCTGAGCTTGGTAAGGCTTAAACTCGACTCGTTTACACCCTTAGGTCGAGTCAACCCGGAAACCCGATGAATCTATCTGGGTTGAAATTTCTGACCCGTTTTGCAAAACGGGTCGGGCAGTAGTAGGTCAATGTCGGGTTCGAGCCGAACTTGACCCATAACATGATTTTGACACCCCTACTTATGGTTACTAAACAGGCTCTCTTAACATTACGACTCAAATCCATTTAATGTTGGTATACTCGAAATGACAAAATCGTGAGACATTCATTAGGTTTACCTCCATCCCAACAACCATTCACTATTCAATTAAATTCAAACCTAAAACATTAAATTTGAACCTATACAATCCTTTTAATCAAGAGGGCTATCCTATGAGCAAGAGAAGTAATTAATTTTGTAGGTTTGCACCCATAGGAAACATCTACCTCAAGTCTAAATAAACATTGATCTAAAGGTCAAGGGAAATATGGTTAAACAAATTCAATCAATCTCCAAATTACTCCCATATATTGACGAGATTCAGGGTATGTTTTTTCTTGAGCAATCAAGTTTTTATTATTATTAATTTTTTTATTTTATTTTATTTTATTTTATTTATTTATTTTTATTCTTGAGCAATCAAGTATGATTTATGTTAAAGCAGAAAATAGGGTTCTTGGCCTGTGATGTAAAACTGTAATAACCAAACCTAAGCAAATCAGCTTTAAGGTCAAGCTTATCAAGAAAGTTAAGGCAAATATATCTGCTTTAGGAACTTAAACAGGAAAATTCTTGGTTAGCACATACCAATGCTGGTGTTGTTAGGATGAAATTTGTTTTGAAAGGCTGTTGGTTAGGCCGTCTTTGCATTTTGCATTCCAGTCAATTTACACAGCTAATCTTTATGTGTAATCATCCATAGATTTAAGGGTTGCTTCTACAGGATAAATAACTGGCCATCTTTTGTTTGGATCATATATTTACATTTGGGCGGCTACCTTATAATTATTTTTTGGAGTAAAAGCTCAAAATAGTCTCCTGACTATTGATAAATGTCCAATTTAGTCCCTCAACTATTAAAAATTGAGCCAATTTAGTTCCAAATCTTAA
>NW_021504046.1:0-298 GCF_001605985.2 Dendrobium catenatum
ATGTGGATGCTTCATGCTGATTTTCCTACTCTTCTTTGTTCTAATTGGAATGCTCCTGTTTATCCTGATAACAACATTGCTGGTATGTCAAGATTATGGTCTAAGCTCTCTAGATTCAAACAGTGCTTGAAATGGTGGAATAAATGTATTTTCAAAAATTTATTTTCTAATATCAAAGAGGCTGAATCTAATGTTTCCTATTTAGATAATATTTACCAACATAACCCTAATTCTGACAATCTGTTCTCCCTTAATCAGGCAAAAGAATCTCTCCTTCTTCTTCAATGTCAAGAAGAGT
>NW_021504047.1:0-388 GCF_001605985.2 Dendrobium catenatum
AACTTGGGCATCAATGGAGTTTATGTTTTGTATTTTACCTTGATTTATTGAAATGTTACTCAAGAATACCATAAATGGGCCCACATTCTTCTCTTCAAGGAGCTTGGAGGTTTAAGCTTGATTTGAAATTCAAGAAAGCTTGGCGATCAGAAAACTTTATAGTGCTACCAAACATTCAATACCAGTGATCACCCTAACGATTGCCATCGCCCATCCATCGACATATATTTGCTTTCACCTGGCATACATCTCTTAAATGTTGTCACATGACTTTTGTTGTTTGACTACAATTTTGCCTGATTAACTCTTCTAAACCTTTATTGCTCAATTCCAATCTTTAATAGACTTTGTTGCTAATAAATATGAAATATCTCATGACTATAAATGC
>NW_021504048.1:0-16741 GCF_001605985.2 Dendrobium catenatum
TTGAGATAGACTTTTATTTATAAAGGAAAATTACACCACTAAAAGTGGTTAGAGGAAGAGAAACAATCAATGGTGTTTTTACCCTTTAATAGATTTAGAGATGTAAAACATTGATTACAAATTTTTAAAAAATAAAAATATGATATAAAATAACATTTCAACCGTGATCACAAAAGAAAAAAAACTAAAATAATAGAAATAAAATAAAGAAGAGAAATAAAAACTAGTAAAAAAGTAAAGTAAGCAAAGTGAAATAAAAACAAAAATGTAACAAAACAGAAGATTTAGAAATCAGTAAGCAAGAAGTTCATGCATTTATATCAATCACACCCAATCTAGTTCCTAAGGTGCTGAAAGTGTCAAAAGCCAATGGTTTAGTAAAGATGTCACTCAATTGATTCTTAGTTGTCACATGATGTAGCTAAACATCTCCTTTGATCACATGATCTATAATAAAATGATGCCTTATGTCAATGTGTTTGGTCCTTGAATGTTAGATAGGATTCATAAAGATGCCGATGGTACTAGTGTTGTCACACAGGATTGAAATTATATCTATAGGTGATCATAAATCTAGAATTTATTGTTTTAACCAAAGGACTTAGGCCACACAACTTCCTAAGATAATATACTCAGCTTCAGTAGTGAAAAGTACAACAAAGTTTTGTTTTCTACAAGACCAGGAGATTAAAGATTGTCCTATGAATTGACAAGTTCTAGAAGTGCTCTTTCTATCCACCTTACATCCTGTAAAATCAAAATCAGAATATTTAATAATCTTAAATGATGTGTTATGCCTAGGATACCAGATTCCTAAGTTTTTTATCCCTAAGAGATATCTAAGAATTTTCTTAACTACAGTGAGGTGGGATTCTTTAGGATCAGTATAAAATCTAGCACATAGATAATTATTAAATATTATATTAGATCGGCTAGCAGTCAAGTAAAGTAAAGATTTAATCATCCATCTGTACTTCTTTTGATCATCTAATTTTCCATTTAAGTCCTTGTCTGACTCAACACTAGAGGTCATGGGAGTATTATCCATTTCATATTTCTTCAAGAAGTCATTTATGTATATTGATTGATTTAGAAAGGTTCCATCATCTAGTTGTCTTATGCTAAACCCCAAAAAGTAGGACAACTCTCGCATCATACTCATCTCAAATATTCTACTCATTATTTTAGAAAAAACATCACATAGCCTTTTATCAAAAGATCCAAAAAGTATATCATCGACATAAATCTGAATAATGAGTAATTCATCTCCTACTTTCCTCAAAAAAAGGGTGGTGTGTACGCTCCCCTTAATAAACTCCCTCTCTTGTAAAAATGTGTTAAGCCTCTCATACCAAGCTCTAGGTGCCTACTTTAATCCATACAATACCTTTTTTAAATTAAAAATCTGATTTGGAATTTGGGAACTCTCAAAACCTAGGGTTTGCTCTATAAATGCATCCTCTTTTATTACCCCATTTATAAAGGCACTCTTAACGCCCATTTGGAAAAGCTTAAATCCCTTATAACAGGAAAAGACTAGTAGCACTCTAATGACTTCCAATCTAGCTACAGGGGCAAAAGGACTCCTCAAAATTAATCCATTTTATTTGGTTGTACCCCTTAGCCATGAATCTTGCCTTATTCCTAACCACCACACCAAAATCATTCATTTTATTCTTAAAGAATTATTTGGTTCCAACTACACTTTGTCCCTTTAGTTTTTCTATAAGCTCCCAAACATCATTCCTAACAAATTAGTTTAATTCCTCTTATATGGCTAAGATCCAAAATTCATCAGAAAGGGATTGATTGATGTCGGTGGGTTCAGTCATTATGATAAAGGCAGAGTGGTTCACTTCCTTCCTCATTCCATGGCTAGTCCTAACAGCTTCAAAATTGTCTCCTATGATCAGTTCTTTAGGATGACTCAAAGAATATCTCTAATCTCTAGGCAAGGTGTGTGTAGGTTCAACCATTTCCTTCATATTTGCATTTTCTACTCCTTGGGTAATCTCACCTACTTTTTCAGTATTTTGGGGCTCTACCATCTTCTCCAAATTTTTAACTCATGTGATAATCTCTCCAACTTCATCTTCATCCTTAACTCTAGACTTCTTAGGATCTAATTCATCAAATACTACATGAGTAGTCTCCACCACCACTAATGTCCTCTTATTAAATACCCTAAAGGATTTCCCCACACTTGAATATCCTAAGAACACTCCTTCATCAAATTTTGGGTCAAATTTTCCTAAGTGTGACTTCCCATTATTAAGAATAAAAACCTTACAACAAAAGACATGGAGGTGGGAAAGGTAGGGTTTCTTACCCTTATGGATCTCGTAGGGTGTCTTATTAAGTTTGGCTCTAGCATTCACCCTATTCAACACATAATAAGCTATATTTATCGCTTTAGTCCAAAAGTACTTTGGAAGTGAATACTCAGCATGCATGGCTCTAGCGGCTTCAACTAAGGTCTTGTTCTTTCTTTCATCTACCCCATTCTACTAAGGTGTCCTAGGAGCTGAGAAGTTGTTACTAATCCACTTATCTTCACAGAAGTCTCCAAATCTCTCAATTTCAAACTCTCCCCCATGATCATTATGGATGGTCAAAATCTCACAGCAAAGCTTTTTCTGAATCCAAGTGAAGAAGGATCTAAACTCATTAAAAGACTCATTCTTATGTGATAGAAATCTAATGCAAGTAATCCTCGAGTAGTCATCGACAATCACAAATCCATAGGCTTTTCCCCCTAAGCTGGTAGTGTTAATGGGTCCAAATAAATCCATGTGAAGGACTTCTAAAGGTTTAGAGGTGTTAATGTCCTTAATGGAGTGAAAAGATGATTTGACTTGCTTCCCTAATTGGCAGGCATTACAAAGGTGGTCTTTGGAGAACTTCAGCTTGCGGAAACCTCTAACTAGGTCTTTCTGGGTCATTCCCCAAAGTGTTTTCATAATGTCATGACATAATCTTCTGTGCCATAATCATGAATCATCAGTAGCAATTTTTAAGCAAAATAAAGCAGCACATTTAATATTATTTAAGTCAAGCATGTAAGCATTGTTAATCCTCTTTTTCTACAAAATAGTGTTATTATTTAAGCTTATAATATAAGTATTTGCCAAAAATTTTATGATAAATCCATTATCGTAAAGATAACTGATACTAAGCAAGTTGTGTTTCAGTCCATCTACAAGCAAAATATTTTTAATCAAAAGGGTATTGGAGTTTCTGATTATACCTGCGCTCACCACTTTCCTGGTGGTTTTGTCTCCAAGAGTAACCTTGTCTTCAGCCCTGACCTCCAGCAAAACGAATTGATTAACATCTCCAGTCATGTGTCGTGAGCATCCGCTGTCTAGGTATCACATGCTCTTATAAGACATTTTGTGAGAGCAATCCTACAAAAGCATCAAAAGTTAGATTTAGGAACCCAAACATGTTTAGGTCCCTTCTTATGGAAAGAAGAATGCAATGCAAGTATGTTATACTGTAAATCATATAATTTAGGTCTCCACACCCAATATGTACTACGATGAATAGTGGAAGTGTATGAGATGTGTCCTAACATGTCACATGAAAAATATTTAACACCAGGAAAAGAGTTTACTAATCTACTCGGATGGTATTACTTCCTTTTAAAGTTATGTGATGCATGTAATATTGATTTATTATTTTTAAAAGCTTTGAGATTCTCTAATTTCTTAAACTCTCTTTCTAACTCAATATGAGATGACTTCAAGGAATCATGTGCATCAGATAATTTAATATGCTTTTTATTTAATGCATCAAACTCATCAAGTAGTGACATGTGATTGCTATCGATTGTAGAGTGATCTTTAAGTAAAATTTCATGCTCTTTTTGCAAATTTAAAAACTCTAATTTCAAACTATCATGTGATTTCTTAAGTTTCATATATAATGCATGAATTTGTTCATAAACTTTAAGTAGTTGCTCGTAGGTTAGTTCACATACCTCTTCTTAGTCACTTTGACGAAGATGATCGTTAGCCCTCAAGCACAAGTTTGTTGTCTCCTCTTCAGCTTCAATCTCAGAGGAGTTCGATGCAGAATCTGCTCATAATGCCTTTTGGAATCTTTTCTTATCCTTTTTGAACTTGGATTCTTCCTCACCCTTCTCCTTGGTTGAGTGAACTTTATGTGTAGGACAATTAGCTTTAACGTGTCCCAACTTTGTGCATTCAAAATAGATCATATTATTATAATTCTTAAAATTTTTGCTACCCTTATCTTTATTCCACTTTTGATGGTTCTTATGCTTCTTCCTTAGAAATCTTTTGAATTGTCTTATGATAAGGACATCATCATCACTTTTAAACCTGGAAGAGTCAGTGTTTGGGTCGTTGGCCTTTAGCGCCACAGTTTTCTCTTTCTTTTTCTCACCTGCATTATGGTTTCTTTGATTCAACCCTTGCTCATAAGCAATGAGTGATCCAAGTAAGTTATCAATCAAATAGGTATTCAAATCTTTAGATTCATAAATTATAGTAATTTTAGCATCAAAAAAAAGAAGGAAAACATCTCAAAATTTTATTGACCATTTCATAATTCATGAGTTCTCTTCCTAAAGCATATAATGATGTGACAATTTGAGTAAATCTAGTATACATGTTAGAAATTAATTCATTAGGTTTCATACATAAAAGTTTATAGTCATGCAATACAATATTCATCCTTGATTGTTTGACTTCTTTGGTTCCTTCATAAGCGATACACAATTTATCCCAAAATTTTTTACTAGTAACACAAGTTGAAACATGCATGTAATCTTCAGATTTTAAAGCGCAAAAAAATAGTTTAAATATTTTGCATTAAGTTGAGATAAATCCCTATCATCATGAGTCCATTTAGTGAAAGGAAGTGGAATAGTAATTCCATTAATTTTACCTATCAGAGGTGGATAACCATATTTAACAAGCATCCATATGCAATAGTCAATCGATTGTAAAAATGTATACATACTAATTTTCCCAAAATCAAAAGAAATATTATCAAACAAAGGTGGTCGGGTAATAGAATAACCTTCTACAGTATTATGATTACTGGAGTTAGCCATGGATAAAAATTTAAAAGTTTTTAAAAACTCAATTTTATGAATCCCGCTCTGATACCACTTGAAAGTTCATTAGGGGTATTAAGCCCTTATGAACTAGCTCAAGGCCAACTAAGAGGAAGGTGAATTGGTATTTAAAAAAATCTTTCAATCAAAAAATGCAAACTCAAATCAAACAAAAATTGACCACAAAGAAATTAAAAGTGTAGAAATTAAAAGTGGAAAGAGCAGTAATAAAGAGTACAGAAATTTATAGTGGTTCAGTCAACACGACCTACATTCACTGCCCGGAGGCGCCTTCCGAGATTGCACTAAACTCAGTGACTCTCCTTTTACTCCCACAGAAAGGTGGAGAAGCCTTTAAAAAACCTTCTTACCATCGACACCTGTGAGGCAGAGAACCCGACTCCTTTTGCTTCCTCCTGAAGCAGGCAGAGAACCTTGATCGATTCCTAAAGTGGACCATACCTCTCTTGAACCTCCAAGAATAAGGGATGATGATTGGAGAAGATGAATTGGATCCTTACTTAGAGTAACCTTTGTGAAACCCCTCACAAACTCCCCCTCACAAGATCCTCTCTCTCTCTCTCTCTCTCTCTCTCTCTCTCTCTCTCTCTCTCTCTCTCTCTCTCCCTTTCTCTCCCTCTCTTCTAGGCTCTCTAAGGCCAAAACAGCAGCAAAATATGATCTCTTGGGTAGAAAAAGAGGTCTTAAATAGAAGAGCTTCGGAATAGCTCTTAATTGCAACAAACCAACATTTTCGTCCAGGATGATATAAATATCATCCTATACGATCCATACAAATTAAGCTCAATCAGCTAGGACGATTTGGGATGATCAGAAGGTTTTTGTTCATATCATCCAGGATGATAGGATATCGTCCTATACAATTAGTACAAGTCATTGCATATCATCCAAAATATGATCATTAATGGATGTCTGGATGATGGAAAAATAACCTGATCGTCTAGGCTGATCTCACAATCATCCAGGATGATTAGTTTAATTCAATGCATATCATCCAGATCATCACCCTGAATAGAAGATGACTGATGTTTGATCGTCCAAGAATAACTAAGGTTTTTGAACTGATCATACCGGCTGATCCTACGACTATCCAGGACAAGATGATCGAGCAATCAAATATTAATTGCTTTCCTTAATTACCAGATTAATCTTGGCATAATTATACTGCATCATCCAAGATGATGTCCTAGATTATGTCTAAAAATAAAAGCTACCAAAATAGATCTAACGGTTGATTCTTTCTGATTTAAGCCTATTGTCCCGAACGATACGAATATCGTCCAGGACGATGCGCTTAATGCTGGCTGCCTTAACAAGGATGCACTAATTAGAGTTTTCATTTCTAACTGATCATACAGGCTAATTTATGGATCATCCTAGATGATGTGAGCAAAAATAAAAAAACTCTAAAATAGTCTAAAACATTTCTCCCAAGTGTGTGTGTGCAAGGTTACTTAGCATCAGGAACCACATCATTTATAATTAACTCAAGAAAAGGTAAATGATTACAAACTGACTCAGACCTAGTCTATCCAATCTTAAGTTGGTTCAAATTGCACTTTGATATTGTGGACCTGAAATGTTAGTATCTAGGCAAGGTAGTCGTAGAGAAACATAAGTATTTGCTATCATCAAAATTATATTCCCTGAAAATAGATTCGCAACATTTAGTCCTTCTGTATCTTCCCAACATTATCCATTCACCCCTTTTTTGCATCCCATGGTCTCCCGTTCAAAGATAGATCATCTTAAACATAACACAACTTAATTTATATCATTATTCTCAAACCATGGCTGAAACTTTATGTTACTCTATTGCGATTAAACTTACTTAGTGGTGTAAGGATATGCCTAAAAATTTTAAGCCTCATAAATTCAAGGCACATGGATGATAGTTCCTCCCCACCTTATTAGAACATACTTAGATGTAAATGTCAATACAAAATTAAATACCATGCTGATGGCTCCATCCCTCAGTATAAGGTTATACTTATTGCACAAGGACATAAACAAGAGTTTGGTATTGACTTTCATGATACATTCAGCCCCATGCTAAAATGCCCATAGTTTGTATTTTTTTCTTCTTTCATTACAATTTCATTGCCTCATCAGTTGGTTGTATCAAATACTTTGCTTCATGGAGACATTTTGGAAACTATTTTTATGTCACAATCTCAAGGATTTCAAGATTCGAATCACCCATCATATGTGTGTAAATTAAACAAAGCTTTATATAGACTAAAGAAGGCGCCTCAGCAATGGTTTTCTATATTCATTGATCACCTTTTACATTGGGGGTTATAAAGCTATTGATGCTGATCCAACATTACTTGTTTAGCGTAATCAAGATACTTGTAATTATCTGTTCGTGAACATTTATGATATTTTTGTCTCCAACAATAATTTTAATAAGATTTTAGCCGTATTTCTTAAAAGTATATTTCAACTCAAACACCTTGGCATTCAATCCAATTTTTTCCTTATCAATTTTAAAAAATTTCATACATGTTTTATACTTCATCAAGAATCATATGATGTTGCCATTCTATCCAAGGTACGTATGGATTTGAATAAACTTGTCAACGCTCCCATAACTTCTAAAACATCTGTTCCAACTGCTCTTTCGATTATTGTTCAGGATCCTAAGTTATATAGAGCATTGGTTGGCTCACTATAATATATTACAATCACAAAGCCTGATATATCATTTGTGTCAACAAACTATGTCAATAATGTATTCCCCACTCTTGTTACATTTTCATATGCTAAAATCCACTTTGAGATATCTTCGAGGAACCTTACACTATGGTTATACTATTATACCCAAATGCCTTCAACTAATTGCATTTACTTACCCTAATTAGTCTGGGGACACCGACAATAAAAAATCCACCACCGTATATTACATTTTTCTTTGATCTGCTCTAACTTCTTGGTTGGCCAAGAAGCAAGTGACTTTTGCTCGTTCATCTATAGAGGTTGAATATCAAGCTCTCTTCTCAACCGTGATGGACATCATTTTGTTACGTAGGCTATTGTAGAGGTTTGTTGTATCTATTACTGATCCAACTTATCTTAATTATGCCAATATATCAACAATCTCTCTAGCTCATAATAATTGTTCATGCCAGAACCAAACATATTGAGATTGATAATTATTTCATTCATGAGTGTATCTAGTCTAACATAATTGTAGTCCATCATATGTCCACTCATGATTAGCCTGTTGATGACTTCACGAAGCCCCTTTTCTGAGTAAATTTTTCTTCAATACTTTCCAACTTGACGATTCTTGATCAAACATTCAACTTATAGCGGGCAATTAAGGAAAACTAATTTATATATATACAACTAGTAATGATTATTCCTCAAGGTTTTAGTTCTTCTCTATTGAACTCCATCTGTTGCTATTAGCAATGGGTCTAAATTAATCCTACCCCTTTATGTATAATTGAATACTCTTTAATCTACCATATGATAGAATGCTCCTACTTAGTTGCTCTATGATGTTGTCTCTTCACTTCCTGAGACATTTGTTATGCTATTTGCATTGTATTGTTTTTTTACGGTTCACATGATTGAATTCTCTCTTTTGTTAATATATGACAATTTGTTCTCGTGATTTTTTTGGATGCCATTATTTACTGTTAATTCTCTCTTTTGTTTTTTTTTTTTTTTGGCTAGTTTGCTTAGCATCCAACCTAACTAATCTCAGCTCCCTTTCATCGAATGTTATTGAAGGTGATGATGAACATATATTTATTTTAATTCCTTTATTTTTAGTGTCCTTAATCGTTCATTCATTCTTTAGATTTTTTGGTCTTACGCTGCAAAATAATTTATCGTAATTATTGCTTGTAACCCCCTATTTAATTGGTATTAAATATTGTCATATATTATCAATTTATGGATATGCACTTGTCACCTCCCAACACAAAAAAGAAGAAGATTATTGCGGCTTCATCTTGTGGGCACATTAAGAGAAAAAATTATTATGTGCAGAATGTGGATGCTGTCCGGGCTTTAATCACATGAATTTTCTTAATGTTTAGACTAAACTTAATCATCATTTGTGAAACCCTCAAATTTCAAGTTCTTTTTGAAAGATTTTTTTTTGTGTTGTTAGTACGTACGAACTGCCTGTATGAACTAAAGTAATTTTAAAAATCTGTATGGTTTGTCTGTACGAACTGTCTGTACGAACCTATACAAACTGAGTAAAATAGCAGGTTCGTCGAACCTAAATTCATCGGGATAAAATTTTTCCCGAGAGCATCGTCCAGGGACGAAAGAAATTGGAATTAATTTTCATTTGGACTATTGGGGTCCATAGGAGATCGTCCTGGATGATCCTGTTTGATAAATATCTGAATAGTATCTTTTTGAAGAAAGAGAAAGGGCAGGAGAGAGAAAAATTAAGAAAGATGAAGAAAAAGCGGATTTTGGTCGACTTTGGTCCATTTTCGTCCGTCGCCGTAGTTGGGAAAGTTGATTGACTTGAGGTAAGGCACATTATGCCTTTCTCAATTTTCAGAAATGTGATTTTTGACGAATTTTTTGTTTCAAATTCATTTTCCATTAGCAAAAATCTGGTATAATTTCGTAACGGTAAAACTTTTAACACGTAACTTTTGGTATGTTTTACAAATGATGATTTTGTACATTTTGAGTATTTTCTAGAAGATTTTCACCGGGTATATTGAATTCTGTGGAGTCTTTATCAAATAGAAAATTATCTGGAAGTTGGAAAATATTGCTTCAGTACAATAAAAGTCTTAAAATGATATTTTACACTATCTGTGGTAATTTGGTAATTTTCTTAGACTGTAATTTGATCTATTGAAATTTCTGTGGACTATCGTTATGCCGTTGAAGATTTTTCTAATGTAATCTGATTTTTTTAAATTTGATGATTTGATGTGTTTGGATGATATCAGAAGGGAGTTATAAGGGGCTGAAATCCTTTGAGATTCTGTCTGTGTCAGGGAAGGGAGGCATAAGGGGCCAAAATCCTTTGAGATTCTGTCAGGGTCCGAGAATCTGAAAATAAATTTTGATCTGATAATTCTGTATATCTGATATATATTCTGGTGTTGTAAGCACAAGGGAGGCATAAGTGGCCAGAATCCTTTGAGATTCTGTTTGTGTCAGGGAAGGGGAGGCATAAGGGGCCAGAATCCGTTAAAATTCTGTCTAGGTCAGGGATATGTGATATGTGATCTTATCTGCTTGAACAATGTGCTTTATGATTTGTACGATCCTGTGATATGTGATTTGAAATACGATCTGAACTCTGATTTGAAATCCTATTTGACTAATTATGTTATATGAAAATAATTCAGTTCTTCTGTATCAGTTATTTAATTTTTATTTAATTTTCTATTTTGTATGTATATTTATATTCTGTCTGATTGTATGAGTTTTTATACGATCATCTGAATTTTATACACTACTTGAATAAACTGTTCTGATGATTTTGTTGTGAGTTTCTGGAGATTTTGATTGGCTAGTGTATTTTTGTACTTTTGATTTTTGTATGGTCATGGCTATTCTGTTCTTCTGTTCTGTTCTTTCTGTTTATAGCCATGCACTGTAATGTACATGATTATTTTGAGGAATGAGAAAGAAAAAAATATTGGATGATTTTGTCCGTATATTTGGATGTTTATAGTTTCTCTGTGTTTTCTGTATGTCTGATTATTAGAAGAAAGTCTGAAATCAAATTCCAAAGCTAGATCCTGGATTCATCCATCTCAACTCGACGTGATGGGATTCGTTCTGATCAGGTTGGGTCGTGACAATTAAAGTTGTATCAGAGCATAGTTTTGGAATTTGGATCGTAAAACAGAGCTATAGGAATTAATCTGTAAGTTTGGTGGGGTAGTTTCAATCTGTCTAAGTTTTTATTATTTTCATTTTATGTGCATAGTTTCTTTCTATATGATTATGGATCTACTAGACCCAGATATGACTGATGGGCAGAGTGCTAAATAGGCAGCTCCTATGAATAGTTCTGCCCCAGTAGTTGGTTCATATACAGTTTCACAATTTGCTACGTTGGTTGCTCAGATGATGAGTGAGATACAGAATACCGTTTCTGCTGTTAGATCTGAAGATGTAGATCGACATCTACAAATGTTTCTTAGATTGAATCCTCCGAGATTTGAGGATTGGTTGATGAGGTTCGAAAAAACATTTGACGGTATGCAATGCCCTTCCGATAGGAAGGTACTGTTAGCAGTTTTTCTGTTGGAAGATGAAGCGGAGCGCTGGTGGATGGGCCAGCAGGAGGAGAAATTCCAAGGTAAACGGAACTCTCTGATTACATGGGAAGAACTTTCTGAAGTATTTAGATCTTGGTTTATACCCCCTTCTGCAAGACAACAAATGCAGGAGATATTTTTGAGATTGGTTCAGGGGAGCAAGACAGTTATGCAGTACAAGGTTGAGTTTACTGTGTTAGGCATATATGCTCCATAGTTGTTGAGTACTTCTGCAGAGAAGTGCTATAGATTTTTTAGGGGACTACAGGATAGTATGAGGTAACCCTTAGTACCATTTCACATTTATGATTTCTCTGAGCTTGTGGAGAGAGCTCGACTGATAGAGAATTATCTGATGGCTACTCAGCAGTGGTGGACTGCTAGTATGAAGAGATTCAGCGATGATACATCTAACAGTAGTTTTTCTGGGAAGAAAAATAGATTTGTATCTGGAGACTCTAAGTGGAGTGGATAGTCAGCATCTGCTACAGTTTCTGGTAGTGGAAGTGTGACCAGTTCAGGTTCAATCAGTGGGCCACCAGTGTGCCAAAATTATGGACGACAATATTTTGGCCAATGTTATAGGATGACTGGTCAGTATTTCAGATGTGGTCAGCCAGGACATCTGATAACAGTGTCCATAAGCCGGATTTGATCGACGATCTAAGTCCAGATCAGAGAGCTTTGTTAGATCGGCAGGAAGGCCGAGGGCAATTCCTCAACGTACTACTTTTGAAGGATCATCTGGTAGAACTGGTGGTTCAGGTTCTGTGGCATTTCGACCAGCTAGTGGTAATCAGAGGGAGCCTAGTAGTTTTGTAGCTTCAGCTCCAGTTCAGCCATGTGTGTATAGTTTGAATCAGCAAGAGGCTCGAGATGCTCTGGATGTGGTGACAGGTACTATTTACATTTCTAAACATCCCTATCGTGTTTTGTTTTATTCTGGAGCTAGTCATTCATTTATTTCTGAGCGTTATTTTGATGCTTTGCAACTGGCTTCCGTTGCATTACGTGTTTCACTTTATGTTCTTTTGCCGGTTGGAAATAATTTGATAGCCCAGAAGTTTTGTTTATGTGAGATTGAAAATTCTGGCAAGAAGTGGAAGTATCATTTGATTTTGTTGTCAATTTCTTTGTATGATGTTATTTTGGGTATGAATTGGCTGAGTCTGTATGAGGCTCAGATTGATTGTTTGAAGAAACAAGTTAGCTGTTCATGGATGGTGAAAGGTGTGTATTCTAAGGATTAAGAGGTATTTTGTCTTGTTTGATTTCTATGTTGGAAGTCAGAAGAATGTGAAAGAAGGGTTGTACGGTATTTTTAACATCACTACGGGATATAAATATAGATGTGGGTTCTATTTCTGATATCCCAGTTGTACGAGACTTTTTAGATGTATTTCCTGAGGAGTTGGTTGGTTTAACTCCAGACAGAGATGTTGAATTCTGTATTGATGTATTTCCAAATACGGCTCTGATATCTAAAGCTCCGTATAGAATGGCACCAAAAGAACTTGCAGAGTTAAAAGTTCAGCTCCATGAGTTGGTTGATAGATGATTTGTCCGTCCTAGTATTTTGCCTTGGGGAGCACCTATTCTATTTGTGAAAAAGAAGGATGGTACAATGCGGATGTGTGTTGACAATAAAGATTTAAATAAAGTTACAGTCAAGAATAAGTATCCTTTAGCACAGATTGATGATTTGTTTGATCAGCTTGCTGGATCTTCTATCTTTTCAAAGATTTATTTAAGATTAGGATACTATCAGGTGAAGGTGAAGGAAGTTGATGTGATGAAAACAACTTTCAGTACTCGGTATGGGCACTACGAGTTTTTGGTTATGCCATTTGGGGTAACCAACGCACCAGCTATTTTTATGGATTTGATGAATAGAGTATTCAAAGATTATCTGGATCAGTTTGTGATTATCTTCATAGATGATATTCTAGTATATTCTGCTTCTGAGGAAGATCACGCCAGACATTTTCGAATTGTGTTAGAGACTTTGAGGCAACATCAGTTGTATGCAAAATTCACCAAATGGGAATTCTGGCTGAAGATCATTTCTTTTCTGGGGCATGTGGTGAGCGGTGAAGATATTTCTGTTGATCCCCAGAAAATTTAGGTAGTTGCTAATTGGCAAAGGCCTACTATGGTGTTTGAGATACATAGTTTCTTGGACATGGCTGGATATTATTGAAAATTTTTAAAGGGATTCTCTCAGATTTCTGCACCTTTGACGAGATTGACTCAAAAGTCATTAGCTTTTATTTGGATACCGTAGTCTAAAGCTAGTTTTTAGAGATTGAAGAATTGTTTGACTTTTGCTCCAGTATTAGCACTTTCATCTGGTACGAAAGGATTTCAGGTATTCAGTGATGCTTCACTTAAAGGTTTGGGATGTGTCTTGATGCAGCATGGTCACGTAATAGCCTATGCTTCTAGATAGTTGAAACCACATAAAAAGAATTACCCAACACAAGATTTGGAATTAGTTGCTGTTGTATTTGCTTTGAAGATTTGACGACATTACTTGTATGGCGTCAAGTGTGAGATATTCACAGATCATAAGAGTTTGAAGTACATCTTTACTTAGAAGGATCTAAATTTGAGGCAAAGAAGATGGCTTGAGTTGATTAAGGACTATGATCTGACTATTTAGTATCAGTCTCGTAAGGCTAATGTGGTGGCAGATGCCTTGAGTAGAAACTCCCTTGGATTATCATGTGTTCAGCTCACTTCTGATTAGTATCTGATACGAGATATGGAAAGATTGCAACTGGAGGTGATTTCCTTTACTGTTTTGGATCCTGGTATAGTGACCCAAATGAGTATTCAGCCCTCTTTGGAGGAAAAGATTTATGAAGCTCAGAAGTCAGATGCTGAATATTTGAAGTTGATTGAATAGATCGAATCTGGTAAGAAACCTGAACTACGAATTTCTGATTCTGGTATTATTTTCTATAAGAATAGGCTGTGGATTCCTATATCTGGAGATCTGAGGAATGAGATTTTGCATGAATCTCATTATTCGGGCTATACCATTCATCCAGAAAGTGGTAAGATATATGGAGATATGAAAAGATTTTTTTGGTGGCCTGGAATGAAAAAGGACATAGCATAATTTGTTTTGAAATGTGAAGCCTGTCAGTTAGTGAAGGCAGAACATCAGCGACCAGGAGATCTTTTGCAGTTGTTGCCTATCCCTGAGTGAATATGGGAAGAGGTGACGATGGATTTTGCTATGGGTTTTCCTAGATCAAGGCAAGGACATGATGTTGTTTGGGTGATTGTCGATCAATTGAAAAAGTCTATACATTTTCTTCTGATCAGATAGACGGATCTGGTAGATAAGTTAGCTCAGATTTATGTTAAATAAATTTTCAGATTGCACGGTGTACCGAAAGTGATTGTATCTGATCGGGATGGACGGTTTACTTCCACACTTTCGAGAGGTTTTCAACAAGGATTGGGTACAAAGTTGCATTTTAGTACGGCTTTTCATCCGCAGACTGAAGGACAATCAGAGAGGACTATTCAGGTACTGGAAGATCTTCTGAGATTATGTGTTTTGGATTTTGGAGGCAGTTGGGAAGATCATATGCCACTGAAGAATTTGCGTACAATAACAATTATTAGTCTAGTATTGGTATGGCACCCTACAAAGCTCTGTATGACAGAAAGTGTATAACTCCTTTGACTGAGGTGGGAGATAGACAAATAATGGGTTCAACTTTTGTGGATGATACTGTGACAAAGATCAATTTGATTAAAGGAAGGTTGAAATCTGCACAGGAAAGGCAGCAGAAGTATTACAATCAGAAACATAGACTGGTTGAATTTTAGATTGGTGACATTGATTATGTCAAAGTCAGTCCAATGAAAGGTGTTCGCAGATTTGGAAGAGTAAGTAAACTCAGTCCAAGGTTTGTTGGACCTTTTGAGGTCATTGAAATGGTTGGTAATTCTGCTTACAGGTTGTTATTGCGTGATCAGATGACTGATATACACAATGTGTTTCATGTATCCTCTTTGAGAAAGTGGATATCTGACTCTAAAAAGAAACTTTCTACTGATGATATTGACGTTCAGGAGAATCTATAATATAAAGAAGAACCTGAAAGAATTCTGGCTTATGATGTGTGGAAGCTGAGAAGTAAACAGTTTCCTATGGTTAAGGTTTAGTGGAAGTTCAGAATAGCCAGAGAGGCTACTTAGGAGAAGGAATCAGACATGAGACAGCTGTATCCCAGTCTGTTCTAACTCAGTTTTGCTTTGGGAATGTCGAGGACGACATTTTTCTTAAGGTGGGTAGATTGTGAAACCCTGAAATTTCAAGTTCTTCTTTAAAGAAAAAAAAATGTTTTTGTGTTGTTAGTACGTATGAACTGCCTGTACGAACTAGTACGAACTGAATAAATTTTGAAAATCTGTATGGTTTGTCTGTACGAACATGTACGAACAGAGTAAAATAACAGGTTCATCTGTACAAATCTGAATTAGTCAGGACGAAATTTTTTCCGAGAGCATCATCGAGGGACGAAAGAAATTGGAATTAATTTTCGTCTAGACGATTGGAGTCCAGAGGAGATCATCCCAGGATGATCGGGTCATCGTCCTGGACGATCCTGTTTGATAAATATCCGAATAGTGTCATTTTTGAAGAAAGAGAAAGGGCAGGAGAGAGAAAAATGAAGAAAGAGGAAGAAAAAGTTAATTTTGGGCTACTTTGGTCCGTTTTCGTCCGTCGACATAGTTGGGAAAGTTGATCGACTTGAGGTAAGGCACATTATGCCTTTCTCATTTTTCATAAATGTGATTTTTGAAGGATTTTCTGTTTCAAATTCGTTTTTCGTTAGCGAAAATCTAGTATAATTACGTACCGGTAAAACTTTTACAGCGTAACTTTTGGTATGTTTTAGAAATGATGATTTTGCATGCTTTAATTATTTTCTGGAAGATTTTCACCCGGTAATTAGAATTCTGCGGAGTTTTTATCGAATAGAAAATTATCTGAATGTTGAAAAATATTGCTTCAGTACAATGAAAGTCATAAAATGATGTTTTACACTATCTGTGATAATTTGGTAATTTTCGGAAACTGTGATTTGATCTGTCAAAATTTATATGGACTGCCGTTATGCCGCTGACAATTTTTCCAAGGTAATCTGATTTATTTGAATTTGATGATTTGATGTGTTTATGATATCAGAAGGGAGTTATAAGAGCTCGGAATTCTTTGAGATTCTGTCTGTGTCAGGAAAGGGAGAAATAAGGGGCCAGAATTCTTTGAGATTCTGTCAGGGTCCGGGATTCTAAAAATAAATTCTGATCTGATAATTCTGTATATCTGATATATATTCTGGTGCTG
>NW_021504049.1:0-211 GCF_001605985.2 Dendrobium catenatum
CCATATTTGGGCTTGTTGGATCCGACCTCTTACACCCTTTCAGGCTTTAGACTTGAGCTATGGGAATTGCGCTCCCCAATGCTGACTTTGCTGAAGTTGATAGATTTGAAGTCATCCTTCGTGGTTGTAGATTTTGGAGCCTACGAACATTCAGTGGTTGTTCGAGACTCATCCTTCCAATGAAACTTTGATTCTCCAGTCATTTGGGAGA
>NW_021504050.1:0-274 GCF_001605985.2 Dendrobium catenatum
AAATTAGATCAAATATTTTGTTAAATAATAAAGTAAAAAAAAAAAAAACTAGAATTAAATTGTTCTTCCTAACATATGAAGTTATGATGGGACTATCCAAATTATATTGTGTGTTTTGTTTATGATATTTATTGAATCTTGGTTAAAGATACAAACGAGTTAATCGAGCTCGAGTCATACTTAACTCAAGCTCAGCTCATCGGCCAGATCTTGAGATCAAACTCAAACTCAAATGGTTTGCTTGAGCTTGGCTCATCCCGATGGATACAAGCTC
>NW_021504051.1:0-312 GCF_001605985.2 Dendrobium catenatum
AAAATTCGACATCACTAAGACATTCAAATGTCCATCAAACAGTCTATGATCATGGGATTCAACATTGACCGTCCATCCAACCACTCCCCATTTACCCTTGATCTCTCACCTATTTATGGGTCATGCCACTCCAAAAATCTATAAATAGGCTCCTCATTTCTCTTGAAAAGCGATCCAAGCAAAAAGAGAAGAATAGAAGAAGAGAAGAGAAGAAAGAGAAGGAAGAAACTCCTCCTCAACCACAACCTAAGTTCCGCCAGACCATCGCTTGACGTCGTTGCTCCGCCGGACCACCACTTGAGGCCCTCGCCT
>NW_021504052.1:0-367 GCF_001605985.2 Dendrobium catenatum
CCCTTTTTGATGATGGCAAAACGATTATTGTTTGTACGATTTTAAATTAAATCAATCTCCTAAACTCCCCCTGAATTGATGTATATATGAAAATAAGGAGGCATTTTGAACCATAAAACACAATTTTTTGTTTTTCAAAAAAAAAATTTAATAACAAACTACAAGACAAAACCATATAAACAAAAACATACAAATACAATAATTTCTCCCCCTTTTTGACAACAACAAAAAGTGAAGAAGAAATAGATAAGAAATATAAATTATTTTATGAAATTCATTTGAAAATTTAATCTAAATGGTGATTTACATAAGGTATGCAATTTTAAACTTAAAACATTAGGTCAATCATAGAAATTCATAAAATTTA
>NW_021504053.1:0-786 GCF_001605985.2 Dendrobium catenatum
TCATTCACCTTGTTCTTAAAGACCCACTTTGTCCCTTTGGTCTTTCAACAAGCTCCCAAACATTATTTCTAATAAATTGATTCAATTCTTCTTGCATCGCTAAAATCAAAAACTCATCAGTAAGGGCTTGGTTAATGGTGGTGGGTTCAGTCATTGAGATAGAGGCAGAGTGGTTCACCTCCTTCCTAAGTCCATGTCTAGTCTTAACTCCACTAGAAGGGTCTTCTAAGATCAAATCCTTGGGGTGACTAGTAAAGTATCTCCAATCTCTAGGCAAAGTGTGTGAAGGTCCAATCCTTTCATTCAAATCAAATTTTTCTACTCCTTGGGTGACTTCTCCTACTTCTTCATTACTTTGGTGATCTACCCCATTCCCCAAATTTTCTACTCCACTAGTAATCTCTCCAATCTCATCATCATTCTCAACTCCATGTTTCTTAGGATCAGACTCATCAAACACTATATGGGTTGTCTCTTCCACAATTAAAGTTCTCTTGTTAAACAACCTAAAAGACTTCCCAACACTAGAATATCCCAAGAATACTCCTTCATCAGATTTAGGATCAAATTTTCCCAAGTGAAACTTCCTATTGTTGTGAATAAAAACCTTACAACCAAAGATATGAAGGTGGGAAAGATTTGGTGTCCTACCCTTAAGGATATCATAGGGTGTCTTTTCTAATTTGGCTCTAACATTCACCCTATTCAACACATAGCAAGCTTTGTTAACCGCTTCAGCCCAAAAGTACTTTGGAAGTGAATACTCAGCAAGCATGGCTCTAGCGG
>NW_021504054.1:0-263 GCF_001605985.2 Dendrobium catenatum
GTGTTAAAATTGGGTTTCGGGTCTGGTTTGGGTCGAAATCGGAACTAACATGGGTTCAAATGGGTCGACTCTAACCTAACTCGGGTATGTAAACTGGTCGGAAATGTGAATGCGGACCTGACCCGGCGGGTTGACCCGATCTGACACGCGTTGCGGTTCTGGCGGCTGCAAGATTGCGGAACGGCGGGGTATAGCCAGCGGGGTGCGGATTTGGCGTGTGGGCACTGGGCAGGTGCGTGGGTGGGAAAGTGCGCAGACGTTCG
>NW_021504055.1:0-237 GCF_001605985.2 Dendrobium catenatum
TATTTATAAATGGGTGATATGTGACCTTAAGAGTATACTCGTCATTGCTAGAAATCCTGGTATTATCAATCACAAAACAATCAGTATAAAGTAATAATATATTGTAAAGTAGTCAAAATAGATTAAAAATGAAATATAAATATGAAATTATTTATATTTTGCTATCCTAAAGATCCCTACAAAAAATATGTTAGTAACATATATAATATCATAGCTCTGATCATGCTATCTATGTGT
>NW_021504056.1:0-875 GCF_001605985.2 Dendrobium catenatum
ATAGGATTTTTCTTTTCTTGCGTCTCAGTATGTCGTCTGTACAGCTCTATAAACTAAATTCAGCCTGCTTTCCTTTTTTTATTTATACATTCTTTTGTGCCGAACCAACTTGGCGTCATCTAGCCATTGCTCAAGCTGTGTTGATGATACAAAATTTGTACTATATAAGAGCTTTATCAATAATAGAGAGTTTTTTTTTTCACATTCCATCTGATGAACACTACCTCTGCTTTCTTTTGCTTTGGTTTACTATTTTTTACTTCTGATTCATTCAGTTAATAAATGGCTCCTTTATGATATTTATTCCTAGATATGGCAACTGGAGTGGGATGTCAGTGGCATGACATTGGCATCAACAGGGGGGGATGGCTTGGTTAGGCTGTGGCAGTCTAACCTAAATGGGGTCTGGCAGGAGCAGGCTTCTCTTGATTGCAGTGGAGGGCAACAATGACAGGGGATGTGATTCTTCTCCCCCACATTTTAAGAACTTTGCAGTCTTTGTATGCTATGTAAGCTTATAAATGTTGAAGTAGGAAAATGTTGCTCTTGTTTAATAACCAAGTTGTTTCATTGACATGAACAGTTTTAAAATTTGTCCTACTGTAGCTTATTGTATGTACTTCATGGAGGCCTATATTATATGCCTGGAAATATTATTAGAACTTGTATAATATTGGAATTGCCATCTTGTATTTCTTCTGTTTACTGTGCTTTCGTATGGCTCGTGTGGGTGACTGTTTAGAAATGCTATTTTAAGGGTAAGTGCGTATGATTCCATTAATCACGGTTCAATTTTATTTGTGGTATATCATTTTGACTTGCTAGCTTAAAACTTGACAAATATGTGATCATAATAAAGAGTTATTCGTATTTAG
>NW_021504057.1:0-288 GCF_001605985.2 Dendrobium catenatum
TTTCTTTCATTCGTCCGTTCAGTACATGCTCGGTACCGGTATAAGCTCGGTACAGCTCAGTACATGCTCGGTACTGCTAGGTACATACTCGGTACCGAGCCAGCACCGCTCGGTACCGAGCAAGTATATGCTCGGTATTGAGCGGTATATGCTCGGTACCACTAGGTACACGCTCGGTACCGAGCAGTATATGCTCGGTATTGAGCGGTACATGCTCGGTACGGAGCGGTACATGCTCGGTACGGAGCGTTGTTAAAACGTTGACATTTTTGTCATTATTCATAATTT
>NW_021504058.1:0-680 GCF_001605985.2 Dendrobium catenatum
AAATCCTAAAAATATGTATAACCCCTCTAACTAACCAATTTTGAATCCTCAACCAATGAAAATTAAAACCAACTAAATTTGACAGCAAACTTAGCCTTAATTTAATTTTAAGTTAAATGGAATATTTTATTAATTTAATTAATTAAAAAATATTAAAAATTCCAAAAATTTCCCAAACACTTGGGAATCCCTCCTTAGGTCATTCCTGACCTTTGGAGTTGATTTCAAGGAGTTGGGAACTCATTTGGAACAAAATCCCAAAAGGGCCCTCTAATTAAGCAATTTTTTTTAAAATTCATTAAGTAGTCAAAACTTTGAAAATTCATAACTAAATCTAGAAAAATCCAAATTGAACAAACTCAATTGCATTCAACTCATAATAAGGCCTAATATTTATTAAAAATATAAAATTCCAGAAATCTGTAATATTTCAAAAAGTCAACATATTGGTCAACTATAGGTCAAAAATAGTTCAAAACTTCAAACCTTCGTAATAACATGTAGAAAAATCCGATTTTAACGTACTTACTGTCTAACTGATCGTAGTAAGGTCTAGTATTTTAATAAAATACAAACATTCCATAATTTGAGCTTAATAAAAAATTCAACTTTTGACCCTTTAATTAAATGATTAAAATATTCAAAAAAATTCATAAAACTCAAAATTGCTTTAAAACTCC
>NW_021504059.1:0-1129 GCF_001605985.2 Dendrobium catenatum
GGGGTCTCTCGCTCTCTTGGAGAACGCCGCTCTAAATATGGAAGATCGAAAGACTTTGATTTTGCATTTCAATGGATTCAGGTACGCTTCCGAAAACTTCTTCTCGATGATTTAGCATGTCTATCGGAGACGATCGATTTGTTATTTTCGTCTCCGTTAAATCCTAACAGATGATACTTGCACGGTTTCTCTAATATGAACCTCTTCCTTCGGATGCTTCTCCACCTCATCATCGTTGGGTTTGTGAAGATTATCATGGCCGGAGGAAGTCGACAAACGCCGTCTCGGCCACAGATCCATCGCAGCTAGCTGTTCCAACTTCTTCATCGTCGTGGCCTTTCTGTACACTTTGCATAGGACTATGTCTTCCTGTTTATTTCACGATAACATTATATGAACTAATAAAATAATAATAATTGATATATCATCACAAATTAATCTCGAGGTAAATTTGAGCTTTAAACTTTTGAAATTAAATTCGGGATCATCCGTACTCCAATTTCAGCAAACTTATAGTCAAATTGAACGTTTTGAAAAGACAAACCCAACGACACCAAATTTGACCCTGTTGTGTTTTGTTCCTAGATTTAGGATTCTTTCTTGTATAGGTTTTGTGTATGGCATATGTAGCCATTTGTGGGGCTATTTGTATAGCTTTTAAGAGTTTTTAAATAGGTGTATTTAGGCTTGTAATAGGTAGACAAGGAAATAAAGTTTTGAAGCATTTTGGCTCACGGCTCTTCTCCCCTCTCCCTCCTCCTCTCTCCCTCTCTAGAGATCTTGCAAGAAGATCTCTCAAGAATATCTTCCTCCTTTGGTGTTATACAATCTGGTATCAGAGCCTTGGCGGCGATCAAGGAAGGAGGAAGGCGTTCGGTCCAAGAAAAGAGAGGAGGCGAGCTCGGCGAAGGGAGTGCGTTCGGCTGGAAGATCGGCCGAACAGGTCGGACGTCAGGCTACGTTACCGGAGGCGGACCAGGCGAAAGAAATTGCAGAACGGAGCCGGACTTGGGCGTGGTTCTGGATTTTGGCGTGGATTTGACGGCTTGTTTTTGACCGGCTACCGGAGGAGAAGCCGGAGGCAATTTTTTGCTGCCGGTGCCACAGTCGGCGGCCGGTGCCTCAAGCG
>NW_021504060.1:0-258 GCF_001605985.2 Dendrobium catenatum
TCTAGGCACAAGCGCCATGGAGCCTGCTTAATAGGAATGGCATCATGCCGAACTCCAAGTTTGTGGACTGCTACCTCAGCAGACAAACCCGACATTTTATTGTATTTCCAGGCAAAGCAATCTCTGAACTCAAACAACAATTGAATGAAATCCTGGGTCTCATTTTCATTCAGTAAAGTACTTATGAAAGTAGGGTGGGGGTCATCATCAGTTCCTAGGTTAATTTCTCTTAACTTGTCGACCGTCAATCTAATTTCT
>NW_021504061.1:0-1106 GCF_001605985.2 Dendrobium catenatum
GTATCGCTCAAGTTCTTTGTAGAACTGAACAAAGTATGCTACAATTCACCTATGAGAAGGAATAGGGAATTCGTAGTGCCCACAACAGCTAGTTTACAAGCAAGAACAAAGAGCTTGTATCAAATAAATTAGTTTACTTGTGGGAGAGAATAGGAGAGCTTATAATAAGCAAGATAATTCTCCTATGAATACTAATACGATATCCTAATATTTATTGAATAATCATTCTCTGTAAACTATGTTGAGTGGGATAATAACGACAGAAGGATATCTTCTATGTGTTACAAATGAAACCTAATTTAGAGTACGCCACCGGATCTGCAACATGTGTACAAGCGGACAAAAGACGTTCATAGGCCCTTAAATAAAATCCCGGGCTATTTTTTAAATAAAATCACTTGCGCAATTGATCATGTTTAAATATTTTAAAATACCCCATATATATTAAATATGATCCATTGAACTAAATACACCCCTGCATGTGCTCTGGTCAACATATTAAAAATATAAACATTAATGATCGAGAATGCTGCGCAGGGTCAAATACTACAACCCTGCATGTGCTCCGGTCAACATATTAAAAATATAAACATTAATGATCGAGAATGCTGCGCAGGGTCAAATACTACAACCCGTATGTGCTCCAATCGTCACATCTAAGTCCCAAATCCAATGATTCGAGAATATTGCGCGGGTCTAATATTCAAGTTTCATCCTCCTCCTCAAAAGGACTGGAGTCGACATGACTTGATATATAAAATACCTCCCAAAATTGTATATAAATACATGTGACCTTATTCACCAACCCGATGATGGCCGTGTTGACTGGAAATCTCAACCGGAGGGGTCAAATCTCAAATCAAATAACAAATTTAAATTCTTAAAATAAAATCAATCATCTAAAAACTTAAAACTAAAAATCATCCACCTCCCACAATTGTTTGTCAGGGGTGATAAATCTGAAATTAACCTCAGCTCACAAAGAGCGAATGCATGTCGGGTGTATTACTAAGGTTCATCCTCAAATAATCTCTTGCCAACAGGGACGTGGCACGTGCCCTCTGATTGAGTGGTTTTGCCACGAAATGGCACCATTATATTACGAT
>NW_021504062.1:0-473 GCF_001605985.2 Dendrobium catenatum
TAAGTTATATCAAATGGATATAAATAGTGCATTTCTGAATGGGGTAATTAAGGAAGATGTCTATGTTGAGCAACCCCCCAGATTTGAAAGTTCACAATTTCCGAACCATGTATTTAAATTAAAGAAGGCACTGTATGGATTAAAGCAAGCACCTAGAGCATGTTACGAAAGACTTAGCTCATTTCTTTTGGATAGACGATTTAAAAAGGGTAGTGTAGATACTACTCTTTTTACTAAAGGTCAAAGAAGAAATTCTCAATGTTCAAATATATGTGGACGACATATTGTTTGAATCTTCGGATAAAAACTTATGCGATGAATTTTCAAAAACAATGAGTAATGAGTTTGAAATGATCATGATGGGAGAACTTAATTACTTTCTTGGCTTTAGTGTAAAACAAAAGGATAATGAAACTTTTCTTAGCCAATCAAAGTATATTAAAGATATTTTAAGGAAATATGAAATGGATAGT
>NW_021504063.1:0-205 GCF_001605985.2 Dendrobium catenatum
TATTTTTCTGTGGCTTATGATTTTATAATTGCTTACACCATGCAACAACAACAACAACAATAACAACAACAACAACATCAAGCCTTTATCCCACTCATGGTTTAAAATTGCATAATATGAGGCTCGCCTTGAGGCCCGCCTTTGCGCAATTCCAGTAAAAAATGCTTTGATGCTTACGCCTCGAGTTTTTTTTATGAGGCTTGCG
>NW_021504064.1:0-303 GCF_001605985.2 Dendrobium catenatum
TGAAATACACCTGAGGGTTACTCTATCACTAGACCTCTACTGTTTGACAATATACCTTTTGATTTTTGGAAAACGCGCATATCTACTTTCTTACAGTCACTTGATTATTGTATGTGGATGCTAGTCCAGGAAGGTTATACAAAACCAACTAGATTAGTTGATGAAGTTAGGGTAGAAACACCTTTTGCAGATTGGACTATAGAAGAACGTGACTTTGCGTAATTAAATGCCAAATGTCTAAATAGTTTCTTTTGTGCTTTAAAATTTGAAGACTACATACAGGTTTTCACTTGCAAAAGCGGA
>NW_021504065.1:0-207 GCF_001605985.2 Dendrobium catenatum
ATAATGCTATTTTAAAAAATGCTAATGTGATGTTTAATGCTGAATTGAATGCACTTGAGAAAAATAGGAATACACCTGCACCTGAATAGTTTTTCAATCATGATCCATAGCCAAAACTTTTGCAACCTAGGAAGAGGCACTATAACCTGGATATATTAGAAATCCCTTGCCCTGGTGTTAGATGTTTTTCATGTGGCATGCTAGGAC
>NW_021504066.1:0-254 GCF_001605985.2 Dendrobium catenatum
TAGCTACATTTGGTTTTTTTAGGGGAAAGTTTAGAGCCTCAGAGGGAATGCCCAAATTGAATTAAAAATGAAAGAATGTGTAAATATTCATACTATTTTGAAGCCCTCACCTACGTAGGACCACCGCCTGACGTCGTTGTTCCGTCGGACCACCACTTGAGGTCCTCATCTTCGCCGAACCACCGCCTGACGTCGTTGCTCCGCCGGACCACCGCCTGAAGTCGTTGCTCCGCCGGACCACCGCCTGACATCGT
>NW_021504067.1:0-838 GCF_001605985.2 Dendrobium catenatum
AATTGGCTGACATATTCAAAAAACCTCTAGCATTCGACACCTTTAGCATATTGAGGACTAGATTAGGTGTCATAGACATAACTGCATAAAACAAAAAGAAAAAAAAAATCTTCTAAGGCTGCTCCTGATCATCTCACACTTACTACACAAAAATCACTAAATTTGACCTTGTAGCATCGTACTGTATGATACTTCGATCGTACTGTACGATATGCTTGTTCATACTATACGATACACCTGTTCGTACAGTACGATACTTTTGGTCAAAAGTCGTACTAACGCCCTCGGGACAATCTATATTCCTCTGATCATAATGTACGATATACATCGTACTGTACGCTTTCACCACCTTTTTCGGATACGATCTGTCAGAATAGTTAATGCTATATCGTACTGTACGATATCCTATCGTATTGTACGATTATCGAAAAAACATTATAAATTGGCAGAACTCGCTTCACTCACCTCCACTTGATTCTTTCTTACCTTTCACTCAACCTCTACACGATGTCCAGTTCAAGCAAGAGAGGTCGTATGGTAGTGGGAAGCTTGTCTTCCTCTTGCCTCCATAGCGCTCGATTCTTGAATACTGAAAATGAGAATGCATACCATAAGTTCAAATCCTGCAAAATCACACCATCCAGACTGCTAAATCAGGAGGCTCTGAACTTTGAGGTACTGAACCTCTTTGCTTCCACCACCCTCCAATTTCTTCTCTCCCTGGCCTTCCCATACAACTCTGAACTTCTTCTAGAATTCCTAGCCAATCTAACCTATACCGCCGACAACCTCACTTTCCACTCTTTCGTTTTCCATGAAAATCTTGAAATAACCAAAG
>NW_021504068.1:0-236 GCF_001605985.2 Dendrobium catenatum
CATTCATAGTCGGGTTTGATACCCATTTCCTTTTCTACCTCTCACCACTCTTACATTTGCATAAGACTGAACAACATGGATTTGATACGCTAGGTGGAGTTTAGCTGGTACCCATTTCCGAGCAGGGTGGTAAATCCAGGTTGGGGCTACTTAGATCCCTTGTGGGATTTAAGCCATAAGTCCCATCATTGTGTCACTTTGAATTCTGAATCCGTTATTTCTCTTAGGATAATAAT
>NW_021504069.1:0-280 GCF_001605985.2 Dendrobium catenatum
CTTTAAACCAATAAAAATTTTCTAAATTTATTTTAAATATAATTTTTCAACCACAACTTAAACTAAAAAACAAAAGTAAAAACAACAGAAACTAAAAGACACAAGATTTATATTGGTTAAGTCAAAAATGACCTACATCCACTCACAGAGGCACCCTCCGAGTATTACACTTGAAAGTGCTCAGATGGCACTAGAAAGTGCTCTGATACCACTTGAAAGTTTGTTAGGGATGTTAAGCCCTACAGAACTGGCCCAAGCTAACCAAGAGGAGGGTGAATTG
>NW_021504070.1:0-279 GCF_001605985.2 Dendrobium catenatum
TCTTCTGCCTACTGTTGGGAGTCGAATGGAAGGGAGGACTGGGCTACTGCAGCTTCGGAGTGGGATAGGAAATCAGACGGATCAGAGGGAAGTTGGGTATGGTGTGGAATCGGGCCGGTTATTGCTGGGTTCGGCTTTTGGTTGCAGGTAAGGGAGATCGATTGAAGTTCGAGCAGAAGCAGGAAGTCGGAACTGGGGTTGGGGTTTGGCTCAGCTACTTCATGCATCTGTAGAGCTCGGTAAGATCGCGGGTTTGTGAAGATCGTCGAAGTAGAGGCG
>NW_021504071.1:0-238 GCF_001605985.2 Dendrobium catenatum
TGAAGGGTATTCAAACGAGGAATGGAGAGTACAAAAATTTTTTGAGCAATCGGCCAATGACTGACTGTACCTGGATTGATGCTGCTGATCTAAAAAAGAAAAACTTTGAGCTTTATGAACGAGTTGTTGATACGTTCTCATCAGGAGATGAGAATTTTCCACCAGGGGAGAATTAATGCTATCAAGAATTTATGTACTTTTTATTTTGTTTGAACAATAGTATATTTTATTTTCTATT
>NW_021504072.1:0-603 GCF_001605985.2 Dendrobium catenatum
TGGTTGTTGAGCTCCTTTCCTCTTCCTATTGCCACGGCAGATGCGTCGGACGATAGTAGAGTGTACTTTTCCTCTTCCTATCACTTTGGCATATATGCCAGTGATAATAGAGTGCACCTGTCCTCTTCTTATCACCCCGGCCGACGCCCTGGGCGGTAGTAGAGTGTTTCTTGTCCTCTCCTTATCGCCTCGGCAGCTGCGCCAGGTGGTAGTTGAGTGTTCTTTTAGTAAACATTGATCCTTGATATGATTGTTATTTTTAGTGGAAGGTGTGTCCCCTCGCCACTCCCATTGATCTTTCCTTAATGTGAGATTTTTCTTTCTACTTGGTTGTTTGTATGTTCCTCTTTTTAGGGAGATATACATCAGTCGATTGCTTCATGATATGTAATTTCAATTTTACCCTAAGAAATACTACTTATATCTTAATTACTCATGGCCACGACGATTTGTCCTCTACCATGTGGTAACTAGAATATTAAGTTTGGAATTTATTAGGTGATGGATTACCTACTTTTCTTTCCCTCACAGCACCACGCACTTGTGCGTTGGGGGGTTGTAGAGGTAACTTTTACTCTTTGTTTCGCCGTTTCGAATATGGTC
>NW_021504073.1:0-202 GCF_001605985.2 Dendrobium catenatum
TAATGGTCAGAGGATACTCTGCGGAGATGTTTGATGATTGCAGAAGAGAAGTCCATCAGTGATTTTGAATTTAACCAAATTCTATCCAGTCTCTCCCAAATTCTAGCTAGGCCATCTTTGTTGTTGTACCATGTATATTTAGGACCATTGAAACCAATAACATGATATTTATTATTGGTCATAAACTCCTTTATTTCTTACG
>NW_021504074.1:0-223 GCF_001605985.2 Dendrobium catenatum
TGAGTGAAAGGATGATTTGACTTGTTTTCCTTATTGGAAAGCATCACATAAGTGATCCTTGGTGAATTCTAACTTAGGTACACCTCTAATTAGGTTTTTCTGAGTGATGTTTCTAAGAGTTTTCATGCTAGCATGGCATAGTCTCCTATGCCATAGCCACCAGTCATCAACTAAACGACAAGAGCGGGGGTGAATTGTAAAAGTCTTTTTCTTAATAAAATTA
>NW_021504075.1:0-255 GCF_001605985.2 Dendrobium catenatum
TCGCAAGCTTTTCCAAAGAAGTAAGAAAAACCTCTCAAATTTTTAGTTCAAAAAATACCATCATAACATTTTTTAACATTCCAAAACACCTCCTATTTATAGAAGAAAAGGGCAGCCAAACAACCACCTAAAAGATTAATTAAAACCTATTAGATTTAGGAAAATGGAAGACCAACAACCATAACATATCAGCCCTTCAAACAGTACAGCAAAACAGAGAAGAAAAGCCATAGGAACCAAGTAGAAAAGCCACAC
>NW_021504076.1:0-206 GCF_001605985.2 Dendrobium catenatum
TTCTTTCTCTTCCTTCTGCAGCAAAGGACAGACGCTCCCTTGGCGGGGTTCTTCTGGCCTCCATCACTAAGGGTCGTTGGAACTTTTTCTTTTTCAGACCTTTCTCCTTTACAGTCTTCAGGACCCGATAGACCCGGGCTGAGAGAGTTTCAGGTTCTTTTCTCTTTGGAGGAGCTGGGACCTCCTGTCGTTGCTCCCAGAAAGAC
>NW_021504077.1:0-249 GCF_001605985.2 Dendrobium catenatum
GACGAACCAAACAAATTCGATGAAGCAATAACACCATATCCCACATCAAGAGGCCAAGAATCGACCTCTACGCTACCAAATCCATATGAAATGATAACCACCACCACACACATTACCATAGTAATTGAAAAACCAATAATATTCAAATCCTTCAAGTCTTCAACAAACATAACTTGATCTTCAAAGAACAATGAAGTAACATTCTTAAGCAATGATGGGATAAGCTACCACCTAAAGCTAACTCCAATA
>NW_021504078.1:0-285 GCF_001605985.2 Dendrobium catenatum
CCTCTGCAATCATTATAGAAGCACGTACAAAGGCGAAAGATCTGCACAAAAACAAACCTCCAAGAAGAATAAATTTTATGACAGATATACTGAGATAAAAAATGAAAAAACTTACAGAAAGTATAAGAAATGAGATAGAGAGGCAGAAAAACTTCCCTGATGACAAAAGAAAAAACCTCATTGAGATTAAGTAAGGATTCATAGCACCAAGACAGAGGCAGCATCCGAGAATTGCTCACGGCTAAAATTAAAAAACAAGTCCAAATACGATGCAAAGTAACCAGG
>NW_021504079.1:0-328 GCF_001605985.2 Dendrobium catenatum
TTCGCCATCTACATAATTGTTAATTCTATATAAATATAATAGAGATGTCACGTAAATCAAATAATAATTAAATTCTTAAATAGATCATAAATTTAATTGACTCAATTTTAAATAGCTTTTAATATATAATACTTTATTTTTATGTATCAATATATGAACTCATATATAGAAATTTCCAACAGGTTGCCCATGTAAAAACTTGAATAAGTATGTTGAAGGTGAAATTGTATTAAAAATATGTTTTTTTTTTTTTAATTTTTTATGAGAATTACAAACCCACAAGTATTCTGAGCACGCCTACTCCTTTTGAGCCCCCCAACAAGACAAG
>NW_021504080.1:0-229 GCF_001605985.2 Dendrobium catenatum
AACCCATCTGCCTTCCAAAATTTACCCCGAAACTAATCAGTTAAAATTCCCTCGCCGAATAAAAAGAACAGCACGAGCGGGGAGGCCGGGGCCGAATTTTTGGAGCCCACAGAAGGGTCCCTCCACTGTCTCTCTCTCTCTCTCTCTCACCCTTGCACTATCTCCTCTTCCTCTTTCTCTCCATCTTTCCCACTTCCTCTTTTTGTCTCTGTTCCTCATCGAGCTTGCA
>NW_021504081.1:0-532 GCF_001605985.2 Dendrobium catenatum
ATCAATCCACTAATACATACATAGTGAATTAACATATTAAAGCCTTTAATCAAGAGTTGTTGAGCAATAGATATTAGATGTGCATAATCATGAGGGTTTGCATCTATAAGGAACCTAAATCTTCTTGATCTTCGTAAACTCTAAATTGCTCAAATTATTATCAAGATTAAATTTCTAGAAAAGATACTTTGTATTTCAAACTTAGCAACATTTTGTGTAACTATAGAAAAGAGAAGGAAATCAACCACTCAATGAGTACATGCCAACTTTCGAAGTTGACAAAATCTTACTAGGACAAGATGATGAGAATTTGTGTTGTGAGAGCCACAAGCTATACAAATCACAACATGGGTGAGGCAGATACTTGGTAGTGTTCATCACGAAAAATATTGTATAAGATGTCATTAATGTGGTTTGTATTCAAACTTTTTTTACTTTCATGCTTATATGCAAATGTATTGATGTCTTGGTTGAATTACAAGCAATTTAATTTGGCACAATGGATGAGTTTTAATTGATTGTTTTGGCTAGC
>NW_021504082.1:0-265 GCF_001605985.2 Dendrobium catenatum
AATTCAGAGTACATACAAAACAAGGTGCTGTGCGTCGACAGCGGACTTAAAACGACAAAGTTATGTAATTTCAAAGTTTGAGTACGATAACTAATTAATTTTAAAATAATGCTATTTGCTGTTTTGAAAATAATTGCACACAGACCCAAAAATTTCAAATAAAACTATGTCCAGAATATGCAGAATTCAGAGTACATACAAAACAAGGCGCTGTGCACAAAAATCCGAATTGAAACGGGAAAGATATGATTTTTCGAAGTTTAAA
>NW_021504083.1:0-1101 GCF_001605985.2 Dendrobium catenatum
AACAAGTTTATCACATTGAAAGCAATCTTACAATAATGTAGAACAAAATTAACAAAGTAAGCAAAGAGCAGAATTTAAAGAATATGGAAAATATGCCGCGACTAAGTTTGACTACTATAAACCTGGAACATGCACCAAGTCAAGAAACAAGAACGCAAAGTGTAATTTACAGTTCATAGAACACAATATATAAAGTGGTACTTTTTAGCTTCAAAAATTGAAGAAAATCATAGAAGAATCTGGTCTAAAGCCTAGCACTTGAAAACTGTTGGGATGAATTTACAAATATAAACCTATAGATTGGATACTTAAAAAGTATATCGATATTATTTGATATTTCAGATTGAAAGCAATCTTACAACAATGTAGAACAACAAGAGTGTAATAATGCATGCAAAGAATAGAATTTGAAAAATATGGATAAAGTTTCACAAGTTTAACAATTATAAATTGGACAAAGAACCTGGAACACAATAAGTTGTTCCGCTCAGGAAAAGGTGGCACTATGGCACGAACCCCGCTTTCACAAGCTTTTAAGATCCCACCTTCCCCGAGGTAGATTGGAATTTAACTTAACCAAATTTTCCCCAATGATCGGCATCAGGGTTTATTTAGTTATGAGGTTCCACTTCCTATAAGCGCAAGCCCTCATAATTAATTACCCCTCCTAACACGTATAAAAGAACTCTCGTTTAAGGATAAATCAATAATTAAATGTGCAACAGTTTTAATTTTTTGTTGTGGGAGATGAAGGTAGACCCGATCAAAATCCCATGGTTTCGACATCCCGGAAATATCATAAATTTCAGTCTACCAACACTAATAATCGTCGATCGTAGTGTCCAGAGGATCTAATTAGCAGCCATGGGTTGCCTCCTCTAAGGGATCCCGAGTAAATTGAAGTGGATAGGTGTGGATTTTAATTTTTATTATGGTTTAGGGATTTTTATCTGTTAAAAAACCTAGTATTTAATTTAGCTTGGGATTTATGACTTCATTTAAAGTTACCTAGTTGTTTGATTTAAAATTGGAGTCGAGGCTCTTGGCTTTTATTAAAAGTAGCCAGTATAACAAGTCTTACAGCTTCCCTTGGATGTATCC
>NW_021504084.1:0-207 GCF_001605985.2 Dendrobium catenatum
GTTTGAGTTCCCGCTTCATGGATAGCCAGTCTACAATAGGGTACTCATTCCTATCTTCTCTAAGACTCTCTAAGTTCGCCCAAAACTGACTCGCCCTACCCGTAAGTTTCATAGCAGCAAAGCTAACCTTCCTGGCCTCAGAAATGGCATACCACTTAAAGAAATTGTCCATACCTTTGATCCAGTCCAGGAAGAGCTGGGGATCGA
>NW_021504085.1:0-206 GCF_001605985.2 Dendrobium catenatum
TAGGGCATCAGAGGGAGAGCGGGGAGATCAAAGCCGTTCGATCAAAATTTTGATCTAACGGTGAGATTCAAATTGACTTAGAATATTATTTATGTTTTGATTAGGATTTAGCTAAACCCATTGGGTAGAAATCAGGTCCAAATTGAGAAAGATTTGGTTCGATCCGGGTCACCTCAAACTCACCTCGACTCGACCCAAAAATTAAT
>NW_021504086.1:0-355 GCF_001605985.2 Dendrobium catenatum
AGAAGAAATACTCCTGCATCTTCCACAAGTCCAACGAGCCTAAGAACGAGAAAATCCGATGGTTAGATCTCTCAAAAAACCCTCAGAATAAGTCACATAGCTTTTCGAAAAGCTGATTATTTTCCAAATGGATTTTCCCCCATGATTTCTATTCATGTATAGAACTTGTGTTTAAAATTTTGCAAATTTTCGTTGAGTATCGAGTGAGAACGAAGCGAAAACCCTCTTAGGTCTCATTTTATGCATGCATGCGCCCAGGAGAGATCGTGACCGTTGATCTCTCGATCGGCGGCCACGATCGGGTCAATCCGCAACCTGGATTGATCGCGGGTTCAGGTTCGGCGGTTAGGCTTGC
>NW_021504087.1:0-253 GCF_001605985.2 Dendrobium catenatum
AGGACATCTTATTGCTTATATTCTGGAGAAGAAGTATAATTTAACTCATCATGAACAAGACTTTGAAGAACCGCTCTACTACAATGATGCATCCTTTAGAGCTATCTTCAATAAGGATGAGCCCAACAGAACTCATGTAGTTCTAAGTGAAACAGAAGAAGAAGCCAGACTTTCACATGCTGCAGGACCAAATTATGAGGATTTGGTTCAAAGATCTGAAAATTTAGAGGCTCATTTTGATCAAAGATTTGAT
>NW_021504088.1:0-226 GCF_001605985.2 Dendrobium catenatum
TATATAACTAACTTTATAAATTATTATTATAATTCCAAAATATATCATAAATTAAAGTCCAATTCAGCTCTATTTGATAAATGTAGTGTTACTATCCAATGAAAACTTTTTGACTAATTATTTGTAATTTATGATATTGCCAGATTTCACTTAAATTTTTATTTAAATTTGAAGTTTGCATATATAATATTTATGAATTAATTATTTTCTTGAAAAATTAATTTAT
>NW_021504089.1:0-203 GCF_001605985.2 Dendrobium catenatum
GCCACACAACTTTTTAAAGTAATGTACTCAGCTTTAGCAGTGAAAAGTGTAATAGAGTTTGGCTTTCTCCTAGACCAGGAGACTAAAGACTGTCCTATGAATTGATAAGTTCTAGAAGTACCTTTTCTATCCACCTTATATTCTACAAAATTAGAATCAGAATATCATATAATCTCAAAAGAAGTGTTGTGCCTAGGGTACCA
>NW_021504090.1:0-405 GCF_001605985.2 Dendrobium catenatum
TAATAGTAGTATATATAGGCATCAACTTTGATTTTTAGTCCCCAGAAATTCTTTCCAATCCATTTAATAAGAAACAAAATATTTAAATATAATAAAACTATATTTATATCACTTAATTAAAACAAAAGTTAAACTAATTAAAAAATTAACTTTCTATCAAAATATTTAATTTCATTTATAAAAAAAAACTTTCTATCAAAGTATATCAATAAAAAAATAATCAAATCTTTATAGAAAGTTTATCACCTTATTTATTTATTTTTCATATTTTAGGACTAATTTCAGGTGAAAAGAAAAACATTTTTGTACAAATCCTCCATTTGATATATAAATGGAAACTAATTTTGTGTAGGGTAATAATCGAGCCACATCTTATTTCAAAAATCTATGAAAGATAATAAAAGT
>NW_021504091.1:0-203 GCF_001605985.2 Dendrobium catenatum
TAAGTCTTCTTTAGTGATCTCCACTTTCTTCTTAAAAACATACGAGCTAATCACAGTTTGGAGATGGATTAGAGTGAGAATAAGATCAAATTGGGTGGAAGAAAAAAGGTGCATTACCTTAAAAATGAGTTGTTCTTGGAAAAGGACTCTAGAGGGAGTGATTTTGGAGGATGCAAATCTAGGGAAGGACTCCTCATTTGCTT
>NW_021504092.1:0-219 GCF_001605985.2 Dendrobium catenatum
AGTATAAGCCAACTCTGTAATAAAGAGTATAATGTAATTTTTTTTCCCACTAGCTATATATTAAGCCTGAATGGTAATGATATTTTGCATAAAAAAGGGTAAATAATAATTATATGCTAAATTTGAATTGTATTTCAGTTTCTAATGCTTTTTATTTGAAAACTATTTCTGATGATTCATGGTTATGGCATAGGAGACTTTGTCACTCTAGTATGAAAA
>NW_021504093.1:0-350 GCF_001605985.2 Dendrobium catenatum
CCGGAAACGACGATACAACGAATCTTATCGTATGTACCGTCGCCTTTGTTCTGACGGAACCTACCGGCGTAATTACCGTCGCACAGTCCGCCGGTAATTACCGGCGTATACTTTGCGTCTCAAGCGAGTTCGTGGGTTTCCTACATACACTTTGCGTCGTTATATCTGCCAGTAATGGCCGGCGCATCATGCGACGCTACTTACCGGCGAATATGGCGCCGGAATTAAGACGTTTTTCAACGTCGAAAATGATCCGTGTTTTCGCCGGTAGTTCGCCGGAAACTGCGTCGGAGAAATTTCCAACGCAAAATTAGCGCCGGAAATAATTTATCGACGCGGCCGAAACCGGC
>NW_021504094.1:0-548 GCF_001605985.2 Dendrobium catenatum
AATTCAAATTTGTTCAATTTGAAATTCAAAAACTTTCTTAAAATATCAAAACTATTTTAGAAACGTTCTTTAATTAAATCAATTTGAATTTTAAATTCAAATAGGATTTAGTTAATTACTTTCCTAAATCCCCCTAGCCTATTAAATACACTCAAAATCAATTCCCAAATCCTCTCCATCAGCTCTAAACCACCGGCCCCTCCCCCTTAATTAATCCTCTTGATTTATTTCCTAAAGCCGCTACTCTTACTTGGAAAGAATTAAAACCCGTCACCTTAACCTGGCTGAAATTCTAGAATCCCCTCTTAATTTCCCTAAACTCAGTCCTTAATCTTGAGAATCTGAATTTCCTTCCCGTATTCCCTGCTGGCCGAATTTCCCCCAAGTTTCCTTTGTTGGTTTTCCTCTACTAATGTCTCCAACAGCCCACAAATCATAAACTCCCTTGCTCCCCAACGCTGCAGTGGAAATTCTCTACTATTGGCTGGCATCCTCAACATCTGAAGGCCCTTAGAACTGCTGATTTAGAAGGCAAATCTGCAGCCCAG
>NW_021504095.1:0-233 GCF_001605985.2 Dendrobium catenatum
AATATCACAATGCTTAAGCCAGTAATACAAAGTGAACTACAAGTGCAAGAAATTATATTCAAACATCTGTTAGACCGGTCCACTGGCCCGGTCCAGCCGGTCCGCACGGGACCGGGGCCCAGCCGGTCCGCACGGGACCGGCAGAGGCGCGAACAGGCGGGATCTCCGCCTCTTGCGGAGATCGGGCGGGCCGACAGCTCAAACAGAGCGTTTTAGGAAGGATTTTTGGGGGA
>NW_021504096.1:0-257 GCF_001605985.2 Dendrobium catenatum
AAAGAGCAATAGCTTGCTAAGAGCAAGTTGAAGATTCCTCTATCAATATATTAACAAAAGATGGAGGAACCTTATCAAGAAGTAAATCTTCCCACCAAAAAGAAGAAAATACCCCAAAGTTAGCACATACGTCAGCTAACTTGTTACAATCTCTCTTAATGCAATTAAAAATAACAAAATTTAAATCAACTATAAAAGAAAACTTTTCATTAACTTTTCTTCCTTTTTTGAGAGCTTTATGTATGAACTTGATGACA
>NW_021504097.1:0-245 GCF_001605985.2 Dendrobium catenatum
CCGACGTGTCTTCTCCGGCCGCCGACAGATCAACTCCAGCCGCCGATAGCTCTTCTCCGACCACCAACCTACTCCCTAACCGAAGGTAACCGTCGATCTCTTTTCTCCGGCCGAATTTACTTCAAGCTTTATAAATGAAATGGATATTATAAGTAAATTAGCAAATGGAATGTACTTCAAGCTTTATAAGCTCATTTATCTTACTAGTAATTAGGTCATCGGAGACAAGAAGAAGAAGACGAAGT
>NW_021504098.1:0-297 GCF_001605985.2 Dendrobium catenatum
GAAAATTTTGATATATATTACCTAATTTTTTAATAAAAAAAATAATTTTTAAAATTATTTTAAAACTTTTTGTTAATTAAAATTAAATCAATCCAAATTAATTCTAATTAACCAAACAGGCGGCGGCGGCTCCACGCGGCGTCTCCTGGTTCATCCGGCAAAAAGCGGCGGCGGCGGTCAAGTGGACCCACGCGGCATCTACTTAACCACGTCAGCAGCTTCTTCCAGCCGTTGGATCACCCGCCGTTCGAAATCAAAGGCTTAGATCAGATCCCGCGATCTGATTTCATAGAGGAA
>NW_021504099.1:0-347 GCF_001605985.2 Dendrobium catenatum
TTACGTGGAAAACCCGAAAAGGGAAAAACCACGGGGCTTGGCCTAGATGAGAAATTTCCATTATATCTGAATTGGTTACAACGTTTGATTCACCCCTTTACTTGAAGATGTCAAAATTACAACAAGTTAGTAACAGACAAAAATCTAGCGATGATTGATGAACCGACCAAAATAAGGCAGTGGTTGGGATAAGCTTCAGCGATGGTTAGAAGAGAACTCAGGCGGTGATCGACAGGAAAACCGGCAGTGGTCGGCAGGAACTTTGGCAGTGGTCGGCAGGAACCTCGGTGGCGGTCGACAGGAAAACCGACGGTGGTCGGCAGGAACTCTGGCAGTGGTCGGCAGGA
>NW_021504100.1:0-203 GCF_001605985.2 Dendrobium catenatum
TTATTATTATAGTAATTTTATTATTTTTAAATAAAAATAATATTTATTATGTCATACAGTTTAATCTTATTTTGATCATAGAACCGTGAACCTCTTCTTCCAGTTCGTTGTCCGATCTAGTTTTCACAATATTAGGTTGGAGGGATTGTTGTCAGGTGATAGAGGCTGGAGGGAACGTTGTGAGGCGATGGAGATTGGAGGAA
>NW_021504101.1:0-322 GCF_001605985.2 Dendrobium catenatum
CCTCCCCACGATCATTCCTCATCCAAGAATGATAAACTATGCCTCTATCCGCTGGATACATTCTCCAAGTATCTTCAAACCTTATGATTTTAGACTTTGCACGTTCCTTATCATTAACCTTGAAGGTAATAGGACTGCGATCCGAAGCCACCCTAGCAAGATGCCTAGTGGCAGCTGTAGGAAGTAATTTCAAGGCTGTAGAATTCAATAAACATCTGTCAAGCTGCTCCTAAATCCTGGAATTCCCTTCTTTATTATTACACCAAGTATATCTTGGTCCAATATTGCCCACATCATGAAAGTCACAACTAGTCATAAAGTT
>NW_021504102.1:0-471 GCF_001605985.2 Dendrobium catenatum
TAATAATAATAATTGACGGTAAACTAATGAAGCCCAAAGCTCCGTACTCTTTCACGTTAGAGGTTTAAAGGTTTAAAGATGCCTGATGGCTATGGATCAAATATAAGCCGATGTGTTGACTTGAAATCTGCAAGGTCATTTAGACTCAAAAGTCATGATTCTCACATAATTATGGAGGTTCTTCTTCCGATCATAATCTGTATGTTACCCGATTACATATCAAATCCGTTGACTAAGCTTAGCATTTTCATCAAAGATTTATGTTCATCCAAACTAAGTGAAGATGATTTACGGAGGTACGAGGATAACATATCAATCATCCTCTGCAAGTTAGAGAACATATTTCCCCCTGGTTTTTTTGATTCTATGGAACATCTTCTAGTCCATCTACCTTACGAAGCTAGAGTTGGTGGACCTGTATAATATCGTTGGAGGTATCCTTTCGAAAGGTAAATGTGTTCAGATTTTTAT
>NW_021504103.1:0-316 GCF_001605985.2 Dendrobium catenatum
TTCCTAAATTAGTCAAATTAAATTAGGAAAGCTTTTCGATTTGAATCTAATTTATTATTAAATTAGATTGGAATTCATCATCCTTTTCATAAATTAGATTAATGCATTAAGGAGCATTAATTTCCTTCCCCATCGCCCTCTTTCCCTATGCATGTCGTTGGCCCCCCTATTGAATCCATTTCCTTTTTCTTTCTCTCTCCACATTAATACTATCTAAGTTTGGATTTGAAATTCAAATTCATAATTCATAATTCCCTCCCAACCTCCTTTTTTTTCAATTTTCAAATTTGAAATTCCCCTCTTCCCTCCTTACTCG
>NW_021504104.1:0-326 GCF_001605985.2 Dendrobium catenatum
CCTTCTCCACTAATCACATGCCCCAGAAAGTTTACATTGCTCAGCCAAAATTCACACTTTGAAAATTTGGCATATAACTTGTTCTCCTTTAATGTTTGCAACACTGTTTGCAGATGGCTGGAGTGGCTTTCTTTATCACTTGAATAAATCAGAATGTCATCAATAAACACAATCACAAATATGTCCAGGAATGGCTTAAAAACTCTGTTCATCAAATCCATAAATACAGCTGGTGCATTTGTCACCCCAAATGGCATTACCACAAATTCATAATGACCATATCTAGTTCTGAAAGCTGTCTTTGCTATATCTTCCTCCTTAATCCG
>NW_021504105.1:0-956 GCF_001605985.2 Dendrobium catenatum
CAAGTTTTTTTAATATCTCCATTAGAATTAGCAACTCAGTCAGGTATGTGAGTGTGGTGGCAAGCATCAGATATTCGCTATAGGAAACTATATAGATCAAAGGCCTCTAAAACCGGTGTATGAATGGTTGATGAGGGTCGAAAGTTGAGATGATTGGTTCATGAGGGTCCCTTTAAACTTAAAGGTCTGGATGATCAACTCTGCAAATCAGTTGTTGGAATCCATAGGTATTCAAATCATTCATTTAAAAAAATTGTAAATCTTCGGGCATAAAATATAAAAATCTCTTCGACAAAATTTCTTCAAATATGTCCATGAATTTATTCAAGACTTGAGCAAAACTCATATTGGAGAGCAGTAAAGTTCTATTTATAAGAATGATGACCTTATTTCTTTTTTGTTTTTAACAGGCCAGGTGCCCTTTTACCTTCGAAAATAAGAAAGTTACCTCATGGGGAGTTAGCTACGCCCACGATCTTCGTTTGTGATAATCTTTCTCGATGATCTTCGCAGAAGAAGATCTTGCATACATGAGAAAGAAGTCCTATGTTCGTAAAATCCCAACGGATCCAGGACTATAAGCTCATGCTCGAAAAGTTAGGTCAATAAAAACCAGACTTCACCAAACAAAACTCTTTCTCCAACTCGATTCGGGCTTGAAAAGTGAACATATGATCATCTCCTTGAAGTGAGAATCACTCCCGTGGCTAGATCCATTTCCAGGGTCTTCAAGTGAAAACAAGTGATCGGGACTAGCAAGAAGAACATTCAGTACAATTTAATAGTTCCCTTCCGCCGCTTCCCTCATCGTATGTAGTCCTGTTAGGTATATTCTTCTTCGAGGCCCTAAAGTCAACCATCCAAATGATTATCTGAAGCCATGCGAGCATCCAAATCCACATATGAATCTTTCACGCTGATTGACCTAAGGATGAGATAGGAATGAATGAAGACAG
>NW_021504106.1:0-2278 GCF_001605985.2 Dendrobium catenatum
CCATTATAAAATTTCATTCTTCACTCGTGAAATTAATCATTATAGCTATAAAAAGACTGTTTTAGTACTTGTTATTGTAATTTTTTTCCCTCTCATCATTAATTTAGGAGAGTAGCCAATGGATCTACAACGATAAGGTTTTGTTTCGTATAATTTTTTTTGTTGCTTTCTAAAAATATTTTTAATTCAAAGTTTTATAATTAAATTTGCTATCAAAAAGTTATTTTAGAAAGTAGTTCGAAGGTTGTCCCAAAAGAAACTTAAGTGACTTCAAAAGAGGAAGTCAAGCTAAAGGAGGTCAGTGAGTTGAAGGGAGAAGCTTCCGAGCTGACGAGAGAAGTCAGTGAGTTGAAGGGAGAGCTCCCCAAGTTGAAGACTCCGATGATCTCCATGAAGTAAGAGATGAGGGAGACATACGAAGACATCCCAATTCACGGCAAATTTATATTGGATTACTCCAACGGTGATGTCAAACCTGTAAAGCTTTTCATTGTGGCAAGTAAGCTCATGCCACTTCTTCTTTTTTATTTAAATATTGCATTTTGGGTATACTCATCAAACAATATGTAAAAACATCAAAATCAGCAGTGTCGGGTTGACTCGGACCCGAAGTGAGTTAGGTTATGTCTAAAAACTGTCGAGTCTATAAAAATTGGTCGAATTTGACCCGTGATCCGAAATTGATACTCCTAATGAGAAATTTTTTAAGATTTTTGGAGTTTTCCTAATTGCGATGAGTGATTAAATAGCAAGTTATTGATATATTTTTGGTGCTTTTGGCAAATATGTGCAGAAATTCATCATTGACTATGTGGTGAGACAAGTACGTAAATGTTCTCATAATCTATCAAAAATCATGGAGAGAGAAAAATGAATAGCGGCATTCAATGTGGCAATGAGTTGATCCTTAACTTTTTTTCTATGTTGTTTGATATCCAACTTTTTTCTACCATCTTCTCTATTCATGCTCCCGCTAGTGTTCCTATGGAAATTTTTTTAGGTACGGAGACTGGACGTAGAAATATATTCGGACATTCATTTAAAATTTGACATGTGAAGTGCATTTTGGTTGCATTTTTTGTGTGCTTTACCTGAGCTTTACCTGCACTTTAGTTGCATTTTGACTGCTCTTTTTTGTGTTTTTTTTACTGCGCTTTAACCGCATTTTAACTGTTCTTTATACGCTTTGACTGCTTCTATGTTGCACTTTTTATTGTGCTTTACCTACACTTTACGTGCACTTTGGCTGTGTTTTTGGTGCGTTTGGCTTAATGTTTCGCGGACACATTGAATGTATAAAATAAAAAATAAATCAAATGTGTCCACTCCACGAGTCAAAATTTAAATGGATGTCCGGACGTATCTCTAAGTCTGATGTCCACACCTAATAATTTTCATTTATGTAGTGTTGCATTTATGGACGCAGGCGACCTCCCAAAAATGATTTATGATGGTGTTAGAAGACTGAAGATTTGGCTTACCTTACATATTGTTTGTGTATAGCAATCTGAGTGTGAGGGTGGTGAGTGAGGATGACCTCCTGAACACCTTCTATGATGCTAATTTATGCTTACCCTGCAACCACTTCTCTCTTGGGTTGTTGTTCCATCTATGCCATGAGCTTGGGGAGGTCAATCCATGCACAAGTACAGCCAAACTCCATGGCAAAGGAGTTCTAATTCCCCTTATACTTGTGTGAGCAGAAGTTGGCATGGTTGCTCACTTTGTTCCATCATGTCTTCATGGCAAAGGAGTTTAAGGGCGTGTGCATTCAATTTTCATCAATGGTCACCACAGGATTTCGTGTATTACTGACGGATTTTTCCAGCGGAAAATTTTCATGATCCGGCGGATTTTGGAAGTTTCTACCAAAAATCTTTTTGATGGTAAAACGCATGTCGGTAAACATTTTCCGTCAAAAATAATTAAAATCCGTCGGATAATCTATCGGAAAACTCGCCTGAAATAATTAAAATTTGCCGGAAACGCCTTCGGAAAACATCCGTCGGAAATTAGTAAAATCCGCCTGAAGATTTGTCAGAAATATTTTACCGTTATCCGTTATACATTCGCCGGAAAGCCGCCGGAAAATTCGCCAGTAATGAACGATTTTCCTATAATTAGTGCTAATTATGTCAATTTCCATTGCCAAGAGGAAGGCAAGCCTGCGTAAGCTCAGTTCGAAGGATGAGAAAGTAATGGCGGAGATCAAGGGGCAGCAACTGATAACGTTGCACCATCTCACCTATTAGGATATCTGCATGAATTTTTCATTGTG
>NW_021504107.1:0-258 GCF_001605985.2 Dendrobium catenatum
CATTCTGAGCTTCTTCATGAATTCTTCGCAAATCTTCACATAAATCCTACTTTCACAGTCCTGACCTCCTATGTGAATCGACGTCCGGTCGAGATCACATATCAGGACTGTGCTGAACTATTGCAGCTATCCACTACCAGGGATAAGATGCATATAATCGTTTCAAATCCTGATTTTGACTGGTCCATGGAAAATCATTTTCTTCGTCAAACCAATGCACCTTTCATGTTGGAGAGACTAGCTCTTTAGTCAAAGATG
>NW_021504108.1:0-1103 GCF_001605985.2 Dendrobium catenatum
TTTAAAATTTAAAGCATCACAAATTATATAAATGTTTGCTAGGTTTGCTTTTCCTGCTCGCCACTGTTCGTTGCTCTTCGACTCTGCCTCCTTTGTGTGACAGGTAGAGTTTTGGACGAGTCGCTAAATTACTTCTTTGCCTCCTTCCATGACGATCCCTCATGCCGTATCCGAAATCACACCTCACCATTCGTTTGTTTGATCAGAAGTAACGACAACGACAGGAGCTTGCTCATTGCGAAGATGGCCATCCTTCTATCGTTCATGCTTGAAATCCTATAAATCCTACTCAAATCCTCTATCTAAATAGAAATTGTAATTTTAGAAAGGGGGCATGCACATGCACGTCAAATTAGGTAATCACCACTAACTTAGGCTTTATTTGAATCAGCTTTTATACTACTTTATAAAACAGAGTTTTAGTACAAAAAAGAATTATACTAAAACTCTATTTTATAAAGCAATACGAAAACTATCCCAAAAGAATCCTTAATAGATCTTCACACCATAAAATTTACAGCCTTATAATGGTCTTGGACAGATTTGATGCATAACCATTAGAAAATCTTAGATCTTTTAAGCCACATACAGATGTCCTTTATTTAGCTCTTCATTTATATCTATGATGATTTAGGTATAGATTTATTCTTGCAAACCTCAATCTTCTCAAGCTCAAGTCTGACTACAAATTAAAATAGTTTCAAGCCAAGTCCTCCGTTGTCTTTTCCTTCACATCCATCACAGTTTGAATATGTTTTTTTTAAAAAAAATATTTAAGTCAATTATGACAAATTCACACACACATTATATACGCAATATGCATTTACTAAATTAAAAATAGTTATTGTACTAAATAGATAACTCTAATAGGTAACTGAAATTAACTACATTTGGCACAAAATATATAAAAAAAAAAAAATAAGCACTTTTTATATCAGAATAGAATATATCAGATGTCTCTGATGCCCTTATGCCTCCCAATAGAAATAGAAAATAGGATTCAGAATCTTATGACTACACGTACTAGTTTATCAGAAAATAAACCTTTATGACTCCAAAATACTTTGCAAGTCAAATATTCATAAATTCAAGATTTTATATCT
>NW_021504109.1:0-217 GCF_001605985.2 Dendrobium catenatum
TGAAAATACTTATTTTTTAAGAAAAGAAAGATTTCATGGTGGATAATTATCGATCCTAAGCTCTTACTAGTTCACTGCTGAAAATATATATAATTTATATGAGAATATCATGATCATTAAAATTATATGTGTTGCGTCCAGGAGTATTCACGGCGGTAGAGAAATATTTTATCGTCTTAGTGTTGTACGAAAATCCGACACGCAATCAGATAAGAGA
>NW_021504110.1:0-340 GCF_001605985.2 Dendrobium catenatum
TAATCCATAACCCCTAGTCTGAGATTTTGATGATGATAAATAATGTCGTTTGAATTACTATTCATTGAATAATTTTGATTTCTACTCTTGTCTGTGAGTATTAACATTTCAGGGAGATCACAAGTTACTCAAGACAATGAGAAGACTCAAGATTGGTACAATTTGGAGTCCATAACATTATAAATTTTTATTTATTATTATTTTTTATTTCTTGAGTCTGGCCACAAATTGTATGCAAGATTGAGCTACCATATACACACACAGGGGAAGAGGGCTTAAAATGAAGAATTTTTTTTCTATTGATCGTAATAGATGATCTGATCTGGATAAAACAACTATA
>NW_021504111.1:0-747 GCF_001605985.2 Dendrobium catenatum
TAAAATGTTGAATATGTTGGTTCCGTCTAACTTCAGGCCAATCAGTCTTTGTAAGACAATTTATAATAATGCAACAAAAATACTTCTAAACAGATTCACATTTAGTATGCCAAAGATTATTTTAGAAGTGCAAGTAGCTTTTGTAATAGGAAGGTCCCTATCAGAACATGTTTTTTTAGCTCAAAAGATATTTCATAAATTTAGATTTTCTAAAGCTTCAAAATGTTATGTTTCTTTCAAGATTGATATGGAGTATGCTTATGACAGTATGTGGTGGGATACTTTGAAGCAAGTTTTATTAGTGTATTTTATCTTTCATTGTAAATTTTACTGACTTATTATGGAATGTTTTTAAGATCTATGATTTTTTTATCTTGGTTAATATATGTTTTTTAGATTGGATTTATGCTAGAAGTGGATTTTGACAAGGTTGTCCTTTGTCTCTATATTCATTCATTTTATATTCCCAGCTTTTGCCTAAAGCTCTTATTCAAAGTAACAGTTCTATTGGGATCCAAATTTGGCCAAATGCTCCTATGATTTCTCATTTGTTGTATGCAGATGACATTCTAGTTTTTTTAATGCTTTTTATGAAGATTGTAAAGGAGATTAAGAGTATTCTTAAAGAATTTTTTAATTGGTCTGGAGAAAAGATGAATTTTCAAAAGTATGTGATTATTTTTGAAAACTTAGTGAATAGGAGGAGGAGGAAAAGTATTTCAAAAATTAAGAGATTTAAAACTATTA
>NW_021504112.1:0-1162 GCF_001605985.2 Dendrobium catenatum
AAAGCAAGCTCCTCTCTCTTTTCAAATCCTTTAAAAGCTTAGAAGTTTTCATGTATTGAAGGCTTGATTTCAATTGTTTTGAGATTGTGACAAATTTACTTTGATTCATTATTCTATAAGATATTTTTTCTTAAACCAAGTAATGAATTGATTCTTGTTCCTCATATCCAATTAATTTTTTGAATTAGGTCATTGATTTCAAAAGAAGATTCTACCCTAAGAGAAAGTTTGAGATAAGGGTAATCATGATCTGATATTCTACTGTTCTTTGGATTATTGATATTGTTAACTCATTAACTCACAAGTTTTTAAAATCAATCACATGGAATACTACATCATCTTCATGCCTTGATAAAAAAAAATTAAAAATTAAAATTTTTCTTTTGGTTCTTGGTTCCCTCCATTTTGAGATGTCAAGAGGGGGAGTAGTTTTAGGAAGTGTCTTACACCACACTGCTATTTAAAAAAAAAAAATTGTAGTGTTTTGCCATCATCAAAAAGGGGGAGATTGTTACAAATTCAAGTCCATGAACTATGTTTTGATGATTGGCAAACACTCTTACTTGACTTGGACTGTCTTTTACTACTGATTTTTCAGGAATCAAAGATCGGACGGAAAAATAGAGCCAGCTCAAGATAGGGGTAGAGTAGGGTTGAGTCAGTCTGTAATTTTATTTTCCCTCTTTGAGTCAATTGTAATCTTTGGTGAGACTGATGCAAAGTAACCCTACACACACACACTTAAGAGACTTAGAATTTCTGTTTTTACTCAAATCGGCCAAGAGAATATTTACATCGGCCTGGACAATCTGTCTTAAAATAGAAAATCTAATCAGGGGTTCTAAATTAAGGCAGTCATAATTAGCTAATCGGCCTGGATGATACGTGTATCGGCCAGAATGATAAGCTCAAAATAGAAAGAAATTGCCACCATAAATAATTAAGGTATTCTATAGTTTTTGGTAATCGGCCAGGACGATCTTGGATCAGCCTGGATGATATTCACAATTATACCTTAATTGATTAGATAAATCAAGGAAGTAATTAAGGATGATTGATACGATCACATCATCCTTGATGATCGTAGGATCAACTAGAACGATCTATTCAAAAACCTTAGTTACTTCTGGACGATAAATATCGGCCAGCACAAATTCTGGGC
>NW_021504114.1:0-244 GCF_001605985.2 Dendrobium catenatum
TATCAATTCCATGAACAATAATATAAGTAAAATTTTTTTACTATTTGGGATTGCAAAAGAAATATGGGATAAATCCAAAGAGGCTTACTCCATCTCTGAAAATACTTCAGAGCTGTTTCAAAGAAATTAGTACTTCATGCTTTTGCCAAGGAGAGCAATCTGTTGCTCAACATTACAACACACTTATACATTATTGGCAACAAGTTAACTTATTTGAAAGTCACTCATAGACATGTCCAGAAGA
>NW_021504115.1:0-237 GCF_001605985.2 Dendrobium catenatum
CTCGGTACAACTCGTTTTTTGGCGGGAATTTGCCTCTGACCGGACGTTCCTCTACGTCCGGTTGGAGGACGTAATAATTGTTCCATAAATTATGTGGTGGCAATATATTAGAAGAAAATATGTTGACTGTTAGGATTTAAAATAATGCTCAATAGTTATTGATTTTGTTCCAGAAGGGAAAAACCAAGTTTATCTCAGTTTGTTTTATCCTTATCAAGGCTTTGGAAACTCCAGATG
>NW_021504116.1:0-630 GCF_001605985.2 Dendrobium catenatum
GTATTTATAGGAATTTTTGTAAATCGTACAGTACGATCTTGGATCGTACAGTACGATATCCAATTAATATTCTGACGGTTCATTTCGGGAAAAGGCAGTCAAATCTTATAGTATGATACTTATCGTACACTACGATCAGGCAAATATAGATAGTCCCGAGGCCCTCAGTACGACTTTTGACCAAAAGTTTCGTACTGTACGAATATGTGGATCGTACAGTACGATACATAATAAATATCGTACTAAACAGTTATAACTCAAATTTGTCCTTTTGTGATGATGTGGATCGTACCGTACGAAGCAAATGGATCGTACAGTACGATACTCAATAATGCGTACCAACCAGCTTTAATTCGTCCCAATCCGTGCTGACGTGGATCGGGAAGAATATCGTACAGTACGATGTTTATCGTACAATACGATCAACAGAGCTGAAATCTGCCTATTGGTGGATGTATGTAGATTGTGATATATCATACTGTAGGATATGGATCGTACAGTACGATGAACAGTCAATGTAAGTGATGGTGTGGTGAGTGTGTGGTGATCAGGAGCAGCCCTAAAGATTTTTTTTTAATTTATTTTTTTTTTTTGGTTTTTTTTTATGCATTTATATCTATGACACCTAAT
>NW_021504117.1:0-287 GCF_001605985.2 Dendrobium catenatum
GACCAAGAAAAATGGGTGAATGCTGAAATTGTGAATAATTCTAATGATTTGGTTGTTGTTCTTGATGAGGGGGAAGCTGTTTCTTCAAAGGTTTTGGAGACTGGCAATACCGATGCTAATATCAATGTGGCTTGTAATAATACGGATATTGGTAAGGTTCCTCCTAATATTAATGCTCTTTCTTATGATAATTTGTCTATGACAGGTCAAAAACTCCGTAATTCGTCCACGGTGGAAGATGGGGTTCTCTTTTTACAAGGAGAGCATTCTAGTTTGAATCCCTCATC
>NW_021504118.1:0-849 GCF_001605985.2 Dendrobium catenatum
TTCAATGTAGGACTTTTGGAAAATCATATAGTATAACGTTTTTATACATTTTTGGTGGTCTTCGATGATTCTTAATCTTAGATAGTTTCACAAAAAGTGTTGTCTAAAAGTTTGCTTAATCTTAATATAATAAACAAGTAAGTTGGCACCCAAGGATCCTGGTGGTGCCTGATTGGATGAGAAGAATCATTTTTGGGATGGACTCTAGTTGCATCTAAAGCTGGAGTAACAGAAGCTCTGCGTTCTCTTATAAACTCTTTTTGAAAACCTTCTTGAGCTCCTTAGTTCAATTGAATTAACCATTTTTGTTGCAGCAAAATTTCTTTTTAAAATTCTCTTTCATTTCTTTGCAGCAAGATATGAAATTGTTGCCAATTAGAGTATTTAATTGTTATTTACCCAAGTGGTTGTAATAAAAAGGTGCTACCAAAACACCGTACCTTTTGAATTAATTAAAAAAAAATTATGAATGTTATACTAGTTATTTTGACTTGGCCTGGTGTATGCCTTCTGTTTGTGGTTTTGTCTCTAGACTGAAGATTCCTTTTTCTTCTAGGGGCTTAAACCAACATTGGTTTCCATGGCAGTAGACTGATGGCTTAGTTGACTATCCTGGTTGGTTCATCTGTCCTTTTATGTACTTGTTTTGGTGCCCCGGTGTACCTCGTGGTTGGTTTGTTCTTGCTATTTATTGATCCCTTCATATGTGGGAACATCCTATTTGTCTGGATTGATTCTATAGCATTTTCCCTCTTTCTTGGAAACTTTCTATTTGCTTGATTGTAGAGTTCTCTCATTTTCTCTATTTTTTTTAGGGCAAGTGACTCCTAGAATCATTTATGCAAACTC
>NW_021504119.1:0-260 GCF_001605985.2 Dendrobium catenatum
AAGGTGTAAATGCTGAGCAAAACAATGGTGATTCTCCCTTATTTTCCAGAGCTAAAGCACAAAACTCAATTTATTTTACTATCTAATATATGCGCTTAGAAAGATATCAAGAACAATAACATCAAGCCTTTATTCCACTATGTGGGGTCGGCCACATGAATCTTTTTTCTCCAATGTGTCTGTTTAAGAGTCAAATTCTTATTTAAATCTAATAAAGAAAGACCATTTCTAATATTTTATAACCAAGTCTTTTTAGGTCT
>NW_021504120.1:0-587 GCF_001605985.2 Dendrobium catenatum
AGTGTATTTGCTTAGTGCCCCCTTAGTAAAATTTAATAGAGTCTAGGTAAGTATAAGATACAATCTGAATAACAATTACAGAGAAAGCTATTACTTTTATTTTTATATTTTTTTAATCTGCAATGCTTATCTTGCCTCGTGATATTTATCGAGTTACTTTTATACTTCTAATGCTTAAAAAATTAATTTATCATAAATTCCTTTACTTAACTTGAATAGTGGAAGATTGTATTAAGAGGGAGCAACACCTCATTTTGTTTTATTATTTCTTATAATTTTATTGCCTTTAAACTATAAGTTGAAATGTTATTGATGGGGACATCGGAGCTTGGAAAGTTTATCAGAGACGTGGCCGTCGATCTACGACCAAGATTGAGTCGATGTATTTTTGAGTCGTATTATGTTTTTATGTTGTATTTGTTTGGTTATTTTATGTTGTATTTTTTTTTTTTGTTATTTTTGAGTTGTATTATGTATTAGTCGTACCCCTGGAGCCTCCCTCCCTAACTTGCCACACTATCGTATGAACCATACGGAACATGTAGATGAATTACTGTAGCGAGGTTTCATTAAAGAGAGTCTTAGTC
>NW_021504121.1:0-205 GCF_001605985.2 Dendrobium catenatum
AATTATAAAGCTCAATAAAGAATGATGTTGTTTAAACTTCCTAACTCCAATAACAACAACAACAACATCATCATCAAACCGTTATCCCACTATGTGGGGTTGACAACATGAATCCTTTTTTTTTTCATTGTACCTTGTTAAAAAATAATTTTTTATTTAAATCTAATATAGAAAAGTCATTTCTAATATTTTTCTAATCAAGTCT
>NW_021504122.1:0-332 GCF_001605985.2 Dendrobium catenatum
TAAGGAAAAAGAAAAATCATAACCTAAAGTAAAAAAATTAGATTAAATTAGGATAGTGCTACGAAGCACGTCATCCACCCTTAGCTTGTCTAATCCTAAGGAAAGTAAAATTCAAAACTAAAGGAAAATAAAATTGAATAAAACTAGGATGGTACCACGAAGAGCATTGTCGACCACTAGAACGTCTAGTCCTAAGGAAAGAAAGAATCCTAACATAAATGAAAAGAAAACTAGATTAAACAAGTATGGTGCCACGATAGGCATTGTACACGACTAATAGATCTAATCCTATGGGAAAAAAAATTCAAACATAAAGGAAAAGAAAACTGAAT
>NW_021504123.1:0-243 GCF_001605985.2 Dendrobium catenatum
GGTCAAGAAGGCTTAATGGGCCCTTAATGGGCCCTTAGGCCAAAATTGGTTGACTTGGTCAACCAGTTAGCTCCAGGGTCTGGAAACGGGTTCAACAGATTCAAAATGATATTTAGAGTTTATTGGAAGTGGTTTCAAGGTCTAAGAAAGTCATTTGGTTCAAAACACCTATTTGGACCCTTAATGGACCTCTTGGGTCAAAATTGTTGACTTGGTCAACTAGATTGACCCAAGGGTTGGAAA
>NW_021504124.1:0-1270 GCF_001605985.2 Dendrobium catenatum
ATGTCATTTCATTATTTATATCATTTATATTTTGATTATTTTTCTTTTTTTCATTTTGAATAGCTATAAATTACTATTATTGAATTTGTCATTATATTTGCTAAAAAATATTCCTCAATGTGTTGATTAATTAAATAAGTATTGTATACACATAAATACATAATATATGCATATTACATACAAATCATGAATGCTCTAATTACTAAAAGCACCACTTAGCTTTACACTTGGCGCTTTGAAGAAAAAAAGAATCATTGTATATTGCATTGCACTTAGCACTTTGAAAACACTGATTGAAGCATGATCTTGCGTGTTTGCTGCAACACAGGTATTTTAAATTGTTATTGTCTATAATATGCTATAAAAACACTCAGATGCCTCTTCCTAAGATGTTTAAACTTGTGTTCTTCTGCTATCATGTATTAAAATTTATCATGGGTATAAATAAGTATTAAGATATTACCAAGTATTATGTTGAGTAAAGCTTTCCTATTTAAATTAAGGGAATTTTACATACATACCACTTTATACCATTCTATTTACATATCTAACACCTAAAATTTTAATATTACATACATAGCACCTTATATTATTTTAATATCAAATATACCACTCATGTTTCCTTCCTACCACTTAATATATTTCATTTATACCACCCATATTTGATATGAAATTAAACTATGGGTGGTATGCATGTAATATTAAAGTTTTAGGTGTTAAATATGTAAATAGAGTAGTATAAAGTGGTATGCATGTAAATCTCCCTTAAATTAAATGATAAGTTGGAACATATTATAAATAAAATTATTGAAATTCATTATCTTAAGATATCAAATAGACAAACTGTGGTCTGGACTTACGATCCATAGCAGCATGTTGGAATATTCAAGCATCATGTATGAAATCATTCTACCCCTTCACACCATTTGGGAAACAAATGCTAAAATAACAAATAATCATAACATTTTGTGGGGACGTGTGATGATGTCCAATATTTGCAACTTAAACCTCAATTTGGAAGTGGGTAGCCTTGAACAATTCTTAAATAGGCAGTTTTCATCATTCGGTTTCTTTGATCGGATTCTCGAAATTTTTTATTGATTGGGAATATAACATCCATTGCCTGGTGAACTAATACTTAAGTATTTTCTTAAGTCTATCTTTAGTCTTTAGAGTGTTTGAAAATGTTTGCAGGTGCTTCTTATGGACATATGTGTGCCATGTTATATAAAGTAATGACGCATGTGGTAGTTTGGTAGTTCTTAGTGAA
>NW_021504125.1:0-313 GCF_001605985.2 Dendrobium catenatum
TGCAGTAGACTCACTCAGCCCTAGCCGCCTTTCTGCGTCTCTGAGGCGATTTTGAGGCGATCTTCTTCTCTACTGGTGTGTGGCTCTTCTAGCCTGGTTTCTGTCGTTGTTTCTTCGTTTTTCCTCTGGTATTTCCCTTCCTCTTCCTGGATCCTTCGATCTGGGTTTTTTCGCTGCCTTTTAGCCCTGTTTCTGTCCCATTTTTTTGCTGTTTGGGGTTGGTTTTCCTTTTTTGTTGGGGTGGGGGGCGATGTCGGTTCCGACGTCGTCTACCCCGGGCGTTGGCCCTCCTCTAGCTGGTAAAACTAGATCG
>NW_021504126.1:0-220 GCF_001605985.2 Dendrobium catenatum
GGTTTAAATATAAGTTATTTTATCCCAAATGATTCTAAGATGGAAGAACTAATAGGGAACTCAAATTTAAAATATTTAATGTATAACTTTATAATTTGTAATTAATTATGCCTTTTTTTATTATCAATAAGTTTATATATATAATTAGAAATAAACATAATTTTTTGTTCGATTTATAAAAATATTTGTTAGAGAAATAGCCGTTGGAAGCAAAGCAAAT
>NW_021504127.1:0-302 GCF_001605985.2 Dendrobium catenatum
AAAAATACAATAAATGGAAAATACAATGTTTGACTCAAACTCCTAATCTACCCGGTTTTGAGTCTTCCTTTCTTCCTGAGTCACTTGTGATCTTCCTGAAATGTTAGTTCTCAAGGAAAATAGCAAATAAAATAATATTCAATGAAAAGCTGCTCTAAAATACTCATTATTTGGCATCATCAAAATCTTAAACTCGGGGTCATGCGTTGCAACAAATACCCTTATGGGATTTCAAATGGCCATTTCAATCCAAATCAATTCCAAACTTTGAAACCACTTTCAATGAATTTCAAATATCAAAC
>NW_021504128.1:0-233 GCF_001605985.2 Dendrobium catenatum
GTGACATCCAAATGAAATTTTGGAGATCCACAAAATGAAAACCCTAGTGTGACATCTAGAATAAATATCTAGAGATCCACAGGGTCAATCAGCTTACAACAAACGTGGCCTGCTCCAGACGCCTACCACATTTGTTGGGGGGCATTTGTTGACCTGCTATGTAGTAAAAAAAAAAATCAAATCCTTTACCTGCCTCCCCACGTCGCACGATCTAGCGTCGCTCGTCGCACGTC
>NW_021504129.1:0-243 GCF_001605985.2 Dendrobium catenatum
TGATCCAAAAGAATCACATTTAATAGCAGCAAAAAGGATTTTGAGATATCTCTTGGGAACTTAGAACACAGGGATTTGATATTCTATGTTTAGCTCTTTATTTGAAATTATTAGATATTCATATTCAGACTTTACAGGTTGTAGGGTTAATCGAAAGAGTACATCTAGAACTTATCAATTTATAGGAAATCTTTTAGTTTTTTGGACCAGTAGAAAATAGAATTTTGTAGCATGAATCCAAAG
>NW_021504130.1:0-219 GCF_001605985.2 Dendrobium catenatum
ACAACTTTTGTATAACTCGGTATTGCTCGGTATAGCTAGGTATAACTCAATATTGGGTCTTCACTTGATGGTATTCCTCGTTATTGTTTGGTATTGCTCGGTAATTGCTTGGTATTTCTCATTTTTTGGCGTGATTTGGCCTTTAACCGGACGTTCCTCTACGTCCGGTCGGAGGACATAATAATTGTTCCTTTATTAGGACGTGGAATCATTTAATTA
>NW_021504131.1:0-663 GCF_001605985.2 Dendrobium catenatum
AATTTTTCTTCACTGATTTTAATGGAATGTTTCCATCCAAGTGTATGGATTGATAGGCTCAAAATGATGAGGGATAAAAGCATGCGACGTGCAATCTCAAGAGGCACATATATTTTCATGTAGTAAAAAAGTATATATTTATGTATGAATGTATGCATGTATTGATTTTCTCCTATAAATTTAACATTACGAATTTGAGTTTATAATATCTTCAAATCTTTGCAATCAAGTTTAATAGTTATAAATATAATTTTAAATTACATTGATGATCTATTTGGAACAATTAAAACTAAATATAAATTAATTTTAAAATGTTATGATAAATTAGAAAATTTTACTATATTTTTTGGGTTAATATAATTTATTTTTCTTCAGAAAAGAATCAATTAACATATTTTTTATTGTTTTTTTTTTATTTTTTGTTAAAATGAATTTGTTGAGGAAGGGCTTATTATTAGAGAATAATATACTAATATCATGATGATGATGATGATCATGAATATCAAGTTTGGGCCATCTCTGATATAATTTCGTTATATTATTATATTATCCAATTTCCCATTTTTATTATTTCTTAAGTCTGGGCTAGTTTGGGCCCGGACATTGCTTTGTGAACTTCAGCCCAAGCCCACCAAAGAACGTTTCATCCATTCAGCCAGGTCA
>NW_021504132.1:0-733 GCF_001605985.2 Dendrobium catenatum
AGGTAATTTGTAAATTTTGTAGGGATGGGTGGTGCATGCAACAAGAGATACTTCAACTTAGAGACCAATGCCAAATAAAAATATCTTTGGTTAAAAACCGAGAAACGTCATCTTTGAGCGCTATGCTGAACTATTCTACTCATGGGGGTAAAGTTTTTAAACATTGAGACACAAATAGAATACGATTAGAATCGGATTGTAGGATTGCTCTAAGATTAATGTTGGGAATGATATGAGATGGATCGACATATCTTGGTTGACAACTAATATTTGTCATCTTTTATTTTCGATTTGTTGGAAATGCTTTCAAGCGTATTGATGTGAACTGATTGTTGAAATTTGGAAGCACAATGCTTCGTCCTACCACTATTGCAGAGAAATTGCAGAGGCTCGAATCTTGGAACCATTTTCTAAATGACCATAAATATATATATTTTTTACCAGAATACATTAGAAATATAAATAAGGATATACCTTCAAAATTTAAAACTGAGTGATTAAATAGAGGTATTGTAAGAGTGCAATATGAAGTTATAGGGATTTACATGGAGCTTAGGCAAAGTTGCTATTAGACTACTTTTTATAGAGATCGAAGCATTGTTGATGAAGAAGTCATTGATAACCAAATTAAATGTAGAAAAATAAGTATGTTAAAAAGATCGTGAAAGACTAGAAAGGATATACTATTAAATGATTATAATTTGGAGAATGTGGAGTGTTAACGTTAAAGATA
>NW_021504133.1:0-335 GCF_001605985.2 Dendrobium catenatum
TGGTTAGTTGTTAGGACAAAAGTTTAGGTCTAATAACCTAATTCATATTTAACAAATTTCAACAAAATTTTCCAAAACCAAGATTGTGATTAAAGTAAATTCAAAAATTTCTACTTTTAAATCTATTATCGAACGAAATAGAGTAATCATTACTCTTTTGATTAATAAATATTTGTGGGAGAAATAGATGGATTTGGATTGTATAGAACTAGTGTCCAAGAAGAATGAACAGTTACCTGATGGGACATTACTTTATCTACTCAAAGAGATCATTGCCTTTTTTTTTAAAGGGGTAGCCCAAATTTTATTGAATAAAAAGAAAATTACAATGAATA
>NW_021504134.1:0-308 GCF_001605985.2 Dendrobium catenatum
ACATGACATAATTGAAAAATAAATGTGATCATTTAAGTCATGAGTGACTCATATAATGGTGCAAGTCTTCAGACATATGAAGCTTACATCTTCCTTTCATCTTCCTATAAAGTTAAAATTGATATAAGAAATTCAATATACACATATGATGTCGCTTCCATATTTCGAATAAATTTTTTGCAGCTCTTTCTTGTGATACGCTAAAAGCTTCTTCCAAAGTCTATAGGTATTATATGATACAGTAAGGCGCAAACATAAAATAATACTAATTTGAGAAAACACAATTAAATTGAAGTGCAAAAAACTCA
>NW_021504135.1:0-579 GCF_001605985.2 Dendrobium catenatum
TGTGACTTTCTTCTACTTCTACTAATTTATACTTTTTAGTTTGAATCGAGGTGCATTACAATACCTGAATATAATTTTTGACATCATACTTGTAATATAATGTACAATAATTATAATAGTAGTTTATTTTTTATACACTCAAATTTCATTTGAATACAAACTTTTTTTGTCGTATATAAATTAGCTAGAACTAAATTGTCATCTTAGACTTCATTTGGGATGATTTTCTTACTACTTCTTAAAGCAATTTTTTAATTTCTACTATAAAAATTTTAATTTTTTTCAAAAAAATTATTTGAAGAAGTAATAAGAAAACAGTTCCAAACGAATATAATTAAGCATCCTATAAAAAAGCCCTATCAAACAAACTATCAATACCTTTCCAGTTGTAGGGGCCAAAGAGAAAAATTGGTATTATTCTAATTTAATCAATAGGCTCATTTAATTTTATTCTAATAATTGCTATTATTTACACCACATGTCATTTGAATGTTGCCATAAATTAATTTGGTAATTAATCAAATTGAAAAGCATTAATCCATTTTTCACCAATGTTCTATTTGAGTTTCTATTTATTTT
>NW_021504136.1:0-302 GCF_001605985.2 Dendrobium catenatum
ACTTTCAAATCATGAATGCATTGAATTTTTAAAATAGACTTATAAAAAATAATTTTTTAGAAGAGACTAAACTTCACTAGGTCTAACACGCCATCCTCATATGCAAGATTATTCAGACTCTACCTACAAGCGGAAAGTGTCTTATAAAAGGAGAGAGAAAAATGCAATAATATGCATGCGACCTTAGAAGATTCCAGCTATTTCCTAGGTCATTAAGTTCCCAAGTTATTTAAACCTTAAAATTTTGAATATTAATTATGAGTAAAAATAGTTTTAGTCCTTAAAAAGCCTAGAAAAAATCA
>NW_021504137.1:0-293 GCF_001605985.2 Dendrobium catenatum
CGAATCTTTATCCATTGAAGAAATTTTAGTTTCAACCTACCCTACAAAAACCCCTTTGTAGTTTTTAATAATTTCCTTCAAATAAAGAGAGGCCTCCCTTTTTTTGGCTCCTCTACAATTCCAAAATACGATTTATTCCATTAAAAAAGTCTGGGGGAGGAGCCCCCAACTCTTTTCTTCATACCTCCATCCATAAATCTACCATTAGAATTGCTTTTAATAGGGCATAAAGCTTTAAGCTCTTTAGCAAGCTTATATTTCACCAATTCTCCATTAGCAACAATCTCCTTCTC
>NW_021504138.1:0-332 GCF_001605985.2 Dendrobium catenatum
TGGGTATGACATCCCGAAAGTCACCATAGGTGGGCATGGGTGGGCAAAGCTCGCTAGCGTAGAGCGTGGGTACCCAATGGGTATCCAACCAGAACCCCGTGTAGGGCTCTGCTGACAAAGGTTTTACTGCGTAACTTTTGGTATGTTTCTGAGATGATAATTGTGCGCATTTTGAGTATTTTCTGAAAGATTTTTACCGGATATTTTGGATTTTGCGGTGTTTTAATTGAACTGCAAATTATCAGGATGTTGAAAAATGTTTTGCCAGTTCAATGAAAGTCTTATAATATTGTTATGGATATTCTGTGATAATTTGGTAAATTTCTGAATCT